>NC_088395.1:1880000-1937500 GCF_037993035.2 Macaca fascicularis | reverse complement strand
ATCCAGATGACGCTGTGCTCAGAAACAGCGCTTTCAAACTCCGTGGCAAAACTGCCTCTCCCCTAATCTGCAGCAGATTGATAACTGTCGTAGGCACAATAAAAATGAATTGCTAAAAAAAAATGCATTTAAGAAACGTGCCAACTAGAAGCTCTCAGTGTGTCTTTTTAAAGTCATTGGATTGAGCAAAGCTTAAATGACTGTCATTATTTTTTTTTAAGTTTCTAAACATTTCCTTTCAATTTCTGAACATGTCTCACCACAGACAGCTTGCAGTAACCGTTCAGAGAGTGGCAGCCGTCTGATTCAGGAGTGTGCATACCGTCATACCATCCAATCAATATATTGCTTTATTTATTTATTTTTTGAGACAGTCTAGCTCTGTTGCCCAGGCTGGAGTGCAGTGGTGCGATCTCAGCTCACTGCAGCCTCCACCTCCTGGGTGTAAGCAATTCTCCTGCCTCAACCATCCAAGTAGCTGGGATTTCAGGTGCCTGCCCCCATGCCCAGCTAATTTTTGTATTTTTAGTACAGACGGGGTTTCACCATGTTGGCCAGGCTGGTCTCGAGCTCCTGACCACAAGTCAGGAGCCTCGGCTTCCCAAAGTGCTGGGATAGCAGGTGTGAGCCGCTGCACCTGCCCATCCAGTATTTCTCTAAGGAAAATGTTGGAAGTACTTATTTCCTTTTCCTTGATGGCCTGGTGACTTGACACAGATGGGCTTCATTCTCCATGATGAGGAAGCTGTTCTATCACCTGAAAACTTGCCTTCCAAGAGAAGGTTAAAGTGTATATTTCAAAATATGGACTTTGGGCTGCCACGTTTGACTGACTCTTGGGTGTTGTGGTACTTAAAGTGTCCTAGATCAGCCACGATACAACAAAACCTAATCACTGTGTCTCCACCTGAGGTATGTGCTACAGAAAGCGCCAGTTCTTGTGATATGGGAGCCATGACCACCTCCGTTCTGGGGACCTGGGACCCCAGGGGTGGATCTGAGTATGTTATCAAGAGCTAGATGAGGCTGGGCGAGGTGGTTCACACCTGTAATCCCAGCACTTTGGGAGGCCGAGGCGGGCAGATCACAAGGTCAGGAGTTCGAGACCAGCCCTGGGCAACATGGTGAAACCGTCTCTACTAAAAACCCACAGATTAGCGGGGCGTGGTGGCATGTACCTGTAGTCCCAGCTACTCAGGAGGCTGAGGCAGGAGAATCGCTTGAACCCGGGAGACGGAGGTTGCAGTGAGCCGAGATCGCACCACTGCACTCCAGCCTGAGCGACAGGGTGTGAGTCCATCTCAAACAACAACAGAGAACTAGGTGAGAAGACCTGGCGTGCTCCTGCAGTGCAGCCCGCCGTGATCATACAGAGACCAGAACGCGCAGCATGGCACGTCGTGGCCCGTCACTCTCATCTCTGCTCCATGTAGCCGTAAGACCAAACCTGCATCTGTGTTTGCACACGGTCTGGTAGTCTCCTAACCTGCTTCCAGAGACACACCTCGTGGAAATGTGCAAGGCTCAGCAAAGAAAAGCTAATATCTAATGATTCAGGTATTTACCCAGCTTTTTTTTTTTTTTTTTGAGATGGTGTCTGGCACTGTCGCCAGGCTGGAGTGCAGTGGTGTGATCTTGGCTCACTGCAACCTCCGCCTCCCAGGTTCGAGCGATTCCCCGGCCTCAGTCTCCCAAGTAGGTGGGATTACAGGCATGCGCCACCATACCTGGCTGATTTTTATATTTTTAGTAGAGGCAGAGTTTTGCCATGTTGGCCAGGCTGGTCTCAAACTCCTGACCTCAGGTGATCCGCCTGCCTCAGCCTCCCAAAGTCCTGGGATGACAGGCGTGAGCCACCGCGCCTGGCCTGCTTTTTTATTTCTTACTGGCACGAGAACTTAGAGTGATACAAATCTTCTGAATATTTGGGCTGCATTCTGCAGGCGGTGACACCTTCTGTTTCCATGGATATTATTTATAAAACATTTTTGTCACCTGCTATGAATTGTCACCCTGCCCAGATGCTTTAAAGGGACAGTTTTTGAAATCAACATGAGTTTGGGCAGTGGGTAATTGCATACTTAATACAATTAAACATTAAAAAGGGGCTCCTTCTGCTTTCCTATCAAGTGAGGCAGCAGGGTGATAGACGTAGGGGTGAGGGATGCACCCTGTATTATAGGCCAGGGTTCTCTAGAGGGCTAGAACAGGATCAATAGCTATATATAAAGGGGGTTTATTCAGCATTAACTCACAGGACACAAGGTCCTACGATACGCTGTCTGCAAGCTGAGGAGCGTGGAAGCCAGCCCGAGGCCTAAAGCTGAAGAACTTGGAGTCCAATTTTTGAGGGCAGGAAGCCTCCAGCACGGGAGAAAGCTGTAAGCTGGAAGGCTAAGCCAGTCTAACCTTGCCACATTCTTTTGCCTGCTTTTTATTCTGGCCGTGCTGGCAGCTGATAAGATGGTGTCCATCCCGACGAAGGGTGGGGTCTGCCTTTCCCAGCCCACTGACTCAAATGTTCAGCTTCCTTGTCAGCACCCCCCAGGCACACCCAGGATCAATACGTTGCGTCCTTCAATCCAATCAGGTTGACGCTCGGTAGTAACCGTCACACCTGGCGTCTGTTTCTCTGATTGTAAGGACACCAGTCCTACTGGATGAGGGCCTCACCCTTATGAGCTCCTACAGGCCCTGTCTGCAAATAAAGTCATCATGGAAGTTTCAGGGTTCTGATGATGAGTGAGGGAGGGCGCGGTTCAGTCTATAATGATGTCCTGTATCTATTGCAAAGAAAAAATGAAGGCGCTATTCCATTCCTCCAAACCAGGGAGGTTTGCCAGAGTTACAGACAAAAAGGTTTTTTAGGGGGGTACAGTTCATTCCGTAACAATGCGCTCTCGCTATCGCAAAGAAGAAAGGAAGGGGTCATTCAGTTCCTCCAAAGCAGGAGATTTGCCAGAACTCCAAACAAAAGGAATTTGTTTTCCATCTTGATCCCTCTTTATCAACACGTGCCTCCTTATCTTTCCAGCTGACTTCTTCTCTTGGGTAGCATTAATTTCAGAAATCTGTGTTTCTCACTTGCCCTCAGGAAACCCCTTTAGATGTTAGAAATTCTTCTGTGGATGAAGTTATCTTTTTTTTTTTTTTTCTCTGAGACATAATCTTGCCTTGTTGCTCAGGCTGGAGTGCAGCGGCGCAATCTCGGCGCACTGCAACCTCCACCTCCTGGGTTCAGACAGTTCTCCTGCCTTGGCCTCCTGAGTTGCTGGGATTACAGGCACCCACCACCACGCCCGGCCAATTTTTGTATTTTTAGTAGAGACGGGGGTTTCGCCACGTTGGCCAGGCTGGTCTTGAACTCCCGACCTCAGATGATCCGCCCCCCTCAGCCTCCCAAAGTGCTGGGATGACAGGGGCCCTCCACCACACCTGGCCAGATGAGGTTACCTTCATGAGACTCAGGGTTTGCCGTCTGTCGCTGAGTTGCAAATAAAAGAAAAGTTGGATGAGTTATTTGTGGCGTCAAGAGCAACACTTAGAATTGTAGAATCGCTTTCTCCATTGGAGGCTCTGGTGTGAGGGCTACAGGCTGTGTGAGTGTCATTCACCACGCTAGGTGCCGAAAGGGGCATCAGACATAGCAGCTGCGTGAGTCTCCTCTCTTCATATGATACCGTCTCACTGTCAGAGTCACAGTGACAGAGGCATTTGTTGCCAAGGATTCACACTCCAGTAGGGTTAACATTTTTCTTCTGTATGAGTTCCTTAGGGTTACTGTAAAAAGCACATCTTCTCTTCTCTCAATAAGTTTTAAGTGACATTTAAAAATATTCAAGCCTGTGACTTGACCTAATTGTTCAGCATTTGACTCGTTCTATTAAATGGAGCGCCTTGTCAATTTCAAGTCCTTTATACTTGCAATTGTTAAGAGTTAAAAGGTAGTTGGTTTTGTCGCAGACAACGCGTTAAGGAATCCTTCCACGTTTTTCCCGACTTTAAAATTAAAGATTCTCAGGGCGCTGTGTAGAGCAGTGAAAATAAGACCTCGTGTGTGTGTGCGTGTGTGTGCGCGTGTGTGCGTGTGTGTGCGTCTGTGTGCGCGTGTGTGTGCGTCTGTGTGCGCGTGTGCGTGTGCGAGCGTGTGCGTGTGTGCGTGTGCGTGCGTCTGCGTGTGCGTGTGTGTGCGCATGTGTGCGTGTGTGTGTGCGCGCACGCGCCTGGAGGAGAACGGGTGTTCCACTTGGGTGAGAGGATTGGCTGTGAGCTTCAGACCAGGAAATGTGTCATCTAGCCAAGCACCTGGCTGAGTGTGCCGGAGTGAGGACCTTGAACAGAACCTTCCTTTTCTGTTATTATTCGCTACAGAGCTAAAAGGGCCAAATACATCCTGTGAAAACCTTCTTTTTTTTTTTAAATAAAAGACCAGATCCCTCCTTCAACTGTACACATTTTTAAATAAAATCATATTGAACTAAAAAAAAAAAAAACCCAAAACTGGGGAACTTGCAGAATAGAAATCTATCCTCTCCCAGGTCTGGAGGACAAGAGGTTAAATCCAGGGTGTCTCGGGGCTGAGCTCTGTCGGGACGCTCTAGGGCACGATCCTTTTGGCCTTTCCCAGCTCCTGAGGGCTCCAGACATCCCAGGGCTTGTGGCTGCATTACTCCAGTCTCTGCCTCTGTCTTACCATCATTTTCTCTCATCTGTCTCAAGCATCCCTCTGTCTCCTTCTTATAAAAACCCCAGGTTGGGCACGGTGGCTCACGCCTGACATCCCAGCACTTCGGGAGGCCCAGGTGGGCGGATCATCTGAGGGCAAGAGTTCGAGACCAGCCTGGCCAACATGGTGAAACACTGTCTCTACTGAAAAAAAAAGAAAAAAAAATCAGTGAGCTGAGATCCGGCCACTGCACTCCAGCCTGGGCGACAGAGCAAGACTCCATCTCCAAAACAAAAAACAAAAACAAAAAAAACACAAAATATAAAAATTAGCCAGATGTGGTAGCATGTGCCTGTAATCCCAGCTACCCGGGAGACTGAGGCAGGAGAATCGCTGGAATCGCTGGAACCCGGGAGGCAGAGGCTGCAGTGAGCTGAGATCACGCCGCTGCACTCCAGTCTGGCAACAGAGCGAGACTCTGTCTCAAAAAGAAAAGAAAAGAAAAGTGTGACTTCCCAGGTGAAATTGAAATGGACCTGTTTAGAAATTGTCTTAATCTCTGAAATAGGTTGGAAGGTAACCAGGCATTTGTTGTTGTCCTTTTCCAGTGGAATTTTTATTCTGTGACCTGGCTTCCATGATGTCTATCCGGGACTTTGTCCAGAAGTTCAAGATGAAGAAGATTCCTCTCCATGTTCTGGTCAACAATGGTGAGTCCTGGTGAACTTGCTGCAAGCCAGGGATTAATTGGAAGGACGGGAGCTCTAGCTTTCATGTGACAGAAGTGTCTGAGCAAAACAGGATATCCATGGAAATTATTGCACAGACCTGCTATTTGTAGTCACTGCTTCATGTCACAGATGGCTTTGGAGGACCATCATTCTTGTTAGTATGTTACTTTTAAATAATGGTCACCGGATAACATGTTGTATGGAGCTGAGACGTTCACTTGTCCACTTTGACTAAAGTGTATTACGCACACGCTAAGGGTTGGTGTTTCCCCAAATGTTGTCTTGCAAAATCATCACCACACTCCCCTGAGACTCATGATTTGGGCTCTAGAAGCTCATTCTCGTTTATCTCTTGATTTTACTCCCTGTTCAACATCCTTACCCAGACGGGTGGAGTCAGTATCTCCCCTTCCCCGTCTTCAGTCTGCCCGTCTGCCAGTCTTCAACACAAACCACCCTTGATCCTGAGCCCTTGTTTGAGCCTCGCTGAGCTCTTGATGTCATTGCAAACCTTGAGCCCTTCTTTGCGCCACGCTGAGCCCTTAACGTCATTGCAACACTTAATATTTCTCCTCGCAGTACTGATGCCCGTTACTCTCATCCCCTGCTACAGTCCATTTTATTTTTTATAAAAGTTAACCTGAACCCTCCACACTGAGGAGGTACAGTTATTGACATCTCCAAACTAAGTAAATACATAGAACTGAAGTTCTCAGAAATACACCGAAAAACATGTGTGCTAGTAGAATTTAACACATCGCTTTCACAGATGGAGACCAGATGGAAATTTAGAGAGGAAATAAATAGTGCCATGAATACAGTGGATAGGACAGACATAAGTCAGTGAGCCCGTCGAGACAGCACCTTCCTTTCAAATATATGAAATATTTATCAAGTTATTGATACTTTAGATGGCAGACAAAAAAATCACCAAAAGGGTCTTGGGATTACCCAGTGTAATTACTCAATTTCCCACCTAGACCATTAAAGATTCTTAATTCTGCAAAACCCCTTTTGCTTTCTGAGGTACTGTTGTCATTAATTCTGGACATTAGGATATGGACGTGTCTGCAAGGAGGGAGAAAACATTATTCTCTGTGCTAAAGTCGTAACACCTGTCCGTTTCCAGCTGCCAAGATGTGGTAGCTTCCATCTAATATTTTTTTTCCTCTTTGTCTTGATGTGTTTTGTGTTTTTCTGCAACATTAATGGGATCGGAGGATAGGAAAGTGGATGAGATATCCACGCTTCCCCTCAACCCACTTGTTTAATTGGAAATTATTATGCTACAGTTTAAAGGAGAAGCATGGGATATAAAACGATACATAGAGTGTGACGCCAATTTATGCATAAAAATATGTGCAGACATAGCTGTGATGTGTGAGTGCATGTGTATTTGTATATGTATTTGATGTATGATGTCTATGTATTTATGCATAAAAATATGTGCAGACATAGCTGTGATGTGTGAGTGCGTGTGTATTTGTATATGTATTTGATGTATGATGTCTATGTATTTATGCATAAAAATATGTGCAGACATAGCTGTGATGTGTGAGTGCATGTGTATTTGTATATGTATTTGATGTATGATGTCTATGTATTTATGCATAAAAATATGTGCAGACATAGCTGTGATGTGTGAGTGCGTGTGTATTTGTATATGTATTTGATGTATGATGTCTATGTATTTATGCATAAAATGTGCAGACATAGCTGTGATGTGTGAGTGCATGTGTATTTGTATATGTATTTGATGTATGATGTCTATGTATTTATGCATAAAAATATGTGCAGACATAGCTGTGATGTGTGAGTGCCACTCAAATAGCTACAGACACCACCATTTCCATGTACTTAGCCTGGTAAGAAATATCGTATTATCAATGCTAGTGGCTGTTGTTGGAAGGTCCGGAATGATTTTAACTTTCTGTGTCTTCTCGTTGGAGGTTAATAACACTTTTCAGATTTGCCATCCTGGTGGGATCTTAAACTTCTATGCAGGAGTCAATGATTTCCCAGTCAACACCCATTTGGAATCTTCTGTCTCAGCACTGGGTGGGGACTTCCTTTGCTGAAGCCCCATCCGTATTTTAAGTGATTAGAATTGTAGCATTATAAGTCAGCAAATGTGGAGACCACTTAGAGGGACTGTGGAGATCCTGTGCAACCCAACGTCTCATTTCTTCATTGCGTGTAACATTCTTACTCATTAGTAATGGGAGCAGTTTATCTCAGAGCAGTTGGAAATGGACATGCATGACTGACATGGTGCCCTGTGCAGAGACACAGAAAAACAGAAATGTCTATCCTCTTAGGGACTTTTCTGCAGCTACTTCCATCCATTTGCTATGGCCTTGCATCCACCAGTAAGCAGAAAAAACTAGGAATCTCAGGCCGGGTGCGGCGGCTCACACCTGTCATCCCAGCACTTTAGGAGGCCGAGGCAGATGGATCACAAGGTCAGGAGTTCAAGACCAGCTTGGACAACATAGTGAAACCCCGTCTCTACTAAAAATATAAAAATTAGCCGGGCGTGGTAGCGGGTGCTTGGAGTCCCAGCTACTCAGGAGGCTGAGGCAGGAGAATCGCTTGAACCCGGGAGGTGGAGGCTGCAGTGAGCTGAGATCATGCCATTGCACTCCAGCCTGGGCAACAGAGCAAGACGCCATCTCAAAAAAAAAAAAAAAAAATTAGGAATGTCAGATATGATATGTTTCTCCAGCGGACTCTTACTCTTTTCTGGGGGGAACAGAATTTTACTGAGCAATGAGTATATGAACCACATCTGTGACAGTGGATACAGGCTAACACCAGCCTCACCAGTGTATTCTCCATCACTCAACCACCACTGTGACAGTGGATACAGGCTAACACCAGCTGGCACAGCCTCTCCAGCGTATACTCCATCACTCAACCACCACTGTGACAGTGGATACAGGCTAACACCAGCTGACACAGCCTCACCAGTGTATTCTCCATCACTCAACCACCACTGTGACAGTGGATACAGGCTAACACCAGCTGACACAGCCTCACCAGTGTATTCTCCATCACTCAACCACCACTGTGACAGTGGATACAGGCTAACACCAGCCTCACCAGTGTATTCTCCATCACTCAACCACCACTGTGACAGTGGATACAGGCTAACACCAGCTGACACAGCCTCACCAGCATATACTCCATCACTCAACCACCACTGTGACAGTGGATACAGGCTAACACCAGCTGACACAGCCTCACCAGCATATACTCCATCACTCAACCACCACTGTGACAGTGGATACAGGCTAACACCAGCTGACACAGCCTCACCAGTGTATTCTCCATCACTCAACCACCACTGTGACAGTGGATACAGGCTAACACCAGCTGACACAGCCTCACCAGCGTATACTCCATCACTCAACCACCACGTTTACCTTTTGCAATGGCTGTTGCTTTCCTAGGATGCTCCTCTGTTCCTTTTCTCAACAGATTTTAAACAAGGCACACAGGGCTCTCAGATAGAAAAATATTCTGGAAACTGGGACAGGGTAGGATTTGAATCAAAAGAGTCTTGTTGTTGGATTGGCTTTGTACCCTATCTCTTCTGTAGAGAATCTCATGCACATATAGGGTTTACTTCTTCCTAGACTTATCTAGATCTTCCTTGCATGCTAAGACTTTTTACCTTCGCTCAATGCTTCCGAGGCACCTCAAGGCAGGAAGTCCAGTGTGGAGTTCCTGAGCCCATGGCTGACACCGGTTCTACAGGAGAATATTTCCTTCTCCCGTTTTTAGAAGACTGTCAGCATTTCTTCACCCATGGCCTCCCACCTGACCTTAAAGCCAACAATGATAGTGGCTCACGCCTGTAACCTCAGCACTTTGGGAGGCCGGGGCAGTTGGATCACGTGAGGTCAGGAGTTTGAGACCAACCTGGACAGCATAGTGAAACCCCGTCTCTACTAAAATTACAAAATTAGCTGGGCGTGGTGACGCATGCCTGTAAGTAATCCCAGCTATTCGGGAGGCTAAGGCAGGGGAATCGCTTGAACCTGGGAGGTGGAGGTTGCGGTGAGCTGAGATCGTGCCACTGCACTCCAGCCTGAGTGACAAGAGCGAAACTCCATCTCAAAACAACAACAACAAGAACAACAACAACAAAGCCAGCAGTGAGACACCTTTGAATCTCTCTCTCTCTTGTTCTCTCTCTCTCCCTCTCTTCCCTTCTCTCTCTTTCTCTCATCTTGCCTTCTCTTGTTTTAATCTCCTTCACTTACTCTTGTTCTTCTGCCTGCCTTGTAGAAGAAGCGTTGTGATGATTTGGGGCCCGTCAGGATCATCTCAGATCATCGCCTCATCTCAGGATCTTCCACTGAATCACATCTGCAAAGGCCTTTTTGCCGTGACAGTCACATTTTCATGTGTTCCAGAGATGAGGACATGGACATTTTTTTCATGTTTTCAGTTATTACTCTACCAAATTGGGAATAGGTTGTGGGCGTCTTTGGGGCCATTATCCTGTCTACCACATGAGATTAGGATGTGGACATCTTTGGGGCCATTATTCTGTCTCCCATATGGGGATTAGCATATGAACATCTCTGGGGCCGTTACTCTGTGTTGCACATGGGATTTAGGATGTGGACATCTTTGGGGCCATTATTCTGTCTCCCATATGGGGATTAGCATATGAACATCTCTGGGGCCGTTACTCTGTGTTGCACGTGGGATTTAGGATATGGACATCTTTGGGGCCATTGCTCTGTCTACCACATGGGATTAGGACGTGGACATCTTTGGGGTCATTATTCTGTCTCCCACATGGGGATTACAGTGTGAGCATTTTGGGGGTCATGATTCTGTCTGCCAGATAGATAATGTGGACCTGGACATCTTGGGGTGTGCATTATTTAACCTGCCATACCTGCCTACTCTGCCCGTCACATACTTCACTTGCAGGAAAAATACAATAAACAAGATTCTTGACCTCATGGAAATCATACTGTAGCACAGGAAAAAAACATTGGGTCGATAATCATTGTGTGCAGTGTCCTGCCTTACAAAACACAGCTCTTGCAGTGTGACAGCACAGTCGTGTAAAGTACAGAGAAGATTGCATCCCATGTCCCACGCCTCCCTGGAATGCCCCAGCCTGTGCTGCTCAGAACCGCATTTCCAGGAGATGATCCTGAGAATCCATTTGTTACAAGGTGATGGCTTGAAATAATACTTTGCACTTTCTTCCTTTTATCTTTTTGTTGTACATCGTTCAAGAGGTTGCCCAGGCGGTGGCTCTCCTGAGCTCTACCTCCTGTCAGATCGGTAACAGCATTAGATTCTCATAGGAGCGCAAACCCTACTGTAAACTGCATGAGAGGGATGTAGGTTGTGCACTCCTTATAAAAATCTAATGCCTGATGATCTGCGCATGTGAGGGATCTAGGTTGCATGCTCCTTATGAGAATCTAATTCCTGATGATCTGTCACTGTCTCCCATCACCCCCAGATGGGACTGTCTAGTCACAGGAAAACAAGCTCAGGGCTCCCAGTGATTCTATATGATGGTGACTTACAGAATTATTTCATTATATAGTACAATGTAATAATAATACAAATAAAATGTACAATAAATGTCATGCACCTGAATCATCCCAAAACCATCCCCCAACCCCACCTCCACCACCTCTGTTCAGAAAATTGTCTTTCACAAAAGTGGTCCCTGGTGCCAAAAAGGTTGGGGACTGCTGCCCTAAACTGTTTCCCCAGAACCTTCCCTCCAGAACTCCTCTTAGTCAGTCCCATGCCTCAAGTCTCATGGAAAACAGCCCCAGCTGAGCTCAACAAGGGTGACTTCCAAGGCAAGAAGGAGCTACACTTTGTGCTTTTCTTTTTTTATTCTTAGACACAGCAATCAAGGTTTCGCAAACATAAAATACTTCAGACGTAGAATGTTTTTTCATTTTCTAGTGGGTTGAAAATAGAACCCGACTGCCTCTGTCTGGCTGCTGGGGGAAGCCCAGGGGCAACGTGATGATTTATCAAGCACAAGAATAAATCAATAACAGACCTCCTGCAGAGCCAGTATGTATAGTTTATTCACTGTAAAATTGTATTTATGTAGCTTCCCATCCCCATGTGTGAAAATTGACAGATTTTTAACAACTGCAGTGGATTTATAGATTTATCCTTGTCAGACATCTTCCCATAACTGTAATGGATGAATTTCTTTCTGAGATAAAGAATTACTAAGCGTTATTTTCCCTACCACTAAAGAAATACGTCCATGGTACAGGGTGACCCTGAAAAATAACAATGATTTTTGCCTGGCCAGAGACCTACAGACTCTGGTTTTTGGTACAGTTCATTTACCCATTTGAATGAATGAATGAATTTGAAGGACTGAAATAATTCAAATGAATGAATGAATTCAGAGGAATGACTGAAGGCAAATGATGAATGAATTCAAAGGAATGAACAAATGAATTCAAATGAATGAATTCTGATGAATGAATGAATCCAAATAAATGAACAAATGAATTGAACAAATGAATTGAAAGGAACAAATCAATTCAAAGGAACCAGAGAATTCAAAGGAATGAATTAATTCAAAGGAATGAAAAAATTCAAAGGAATGAATCAATGATTTCATATGAGTGAATTTGAATGAATGAATTCAAATGAATGAACAAATGAATTCAAAGGAACAAATGAATTCAAAGGTATGAATGAATTCAAAGGACTGAATGAATAAATGCAAAGGAATGAATGAATGAATTCAAATGAGCAAATGAATTCAAATGAATGAACAAATGAATTCAGAGGAACAAATGAATTCAAAGGTATGAATGAATTCAAATGACAGAATGAATACATTCAAAGGAATGAATGAATTCCAATGAGTGAATGAATTCAAATGAATGAACAAATGAATTGAAAGGAACGAATGAATGCAAAGGAATGAATTCAAAGGAATGAATGAATGAATTCAAAGGAATGAATGAATTCAAATGATGCAAGTGAGTGAATGAATGAAATCGAGTGAATGAAATCGAATGAATGAATGAATTCCAATGAGTTCATTGAAATGAGCAAATGGGCACAGGGCACCTAGAAGACCCATGAAAGGTAAGGAAGATTCATTCGGGGGGGGCCCAGGTGTGCAGTTTTGTATCAACAGCAGACTGAGGTGCAATGGAAGCGGCCCTCACTGAGGACCCACTTTCTGGTGGGCAGACACCTGAGCAGCCATCTCCTGTCTTTGTGGGCACCTGGCATTTTCTGTGTGAATTGGGCTCCGCAGTCATCTGGTCTCCCTCCTGGGAAGACGGAAAGTGTCGCCTCACGGCTCATGCAATCGTCAGCGGATCCTGGAGTCTGCATAGGTGTAGACCAGTTGTTCTGCGTGCCTTCCGTTTGCTTCTCTTCCAGAGCTGCTCTCTTGTGGATGGATGGAGTAGCTTTCTGTTCTGTAGTGGCTTCCTCTGCCTCTCCCGGTGGCGCCTCCTGTGAGCACGTGGCATTTGGATGTTATTCTAGTGTTGGTGTTGGCGGCAGCATGGGATGTGGTCTGCTGTGACTCGGTGGCAGGCTGTTGGAGGCTGTTCCCTGCCAGAGAAGGCTGCATGTCCAGGGCGTCCGTCCCATCGCCTCCCTGGACTGGCTCCATCCTTCCCACGGCGCTCCCGAGATTCTAGGAAGTGGGTTGAGAAGCAGTGGTTTTTCAGTTACTCAAATGCTTTTCTCCTCTCTCTCTGTCTCTGTCTCTCTGTAACTCTCTGTCTCTCTGTAACTCTCTGTCTCTCTCTCCTCCTTCTCCCCCTGTCTCTCTGTCATTCTCTCTTTCTCTACCTCTTCACTGTCTGGGTTTTCCTCTCCCTTTTGCTTTTTCTCTCTGTCTCTCTCCTCAACCCACCCCTGTACCCTCTTCTATTTTGCTCTTGATCTCTCTTCTCCCTCCCTCTCTCTCTCCCCTTCTCTCTCCTCTCTCTCCCTTTATCCCTCTCTCTCTCCCTCCCTCTCTCACTTCTTCTCTCTCCTCTCTTTCTTCTCTCTCTCCCTCCCTCTCTCACTTCTTCTCTCTCCTCTCTTTCTTCTCTCTCTCCCTCCCTCTCTCACTTCTTCTCTCTCCTCTCTTTCTTCTCTCTCTCCCTCCCTTTCTCCCTCTTTCTCACCTCTCCTTTTCTCCCTCTCTCTCCCTCCCTTTCTCTCCCTCTCTTTGTCCCTCCCTCTCTTTGTCCCTCCCTCTCTCTCCCTCTCTCTGTCCCTCCCTCTCTCCCTCTCTCTCTCCCTCTCTCCCTCTCTCTCTCCCTCTCTCTGTCCCTCCCTCTCTCCCTCTTTCTCCCCTCTTCTGTCTCTCTGCCTTTCTTCCTCTCTCCCTCCCTCCTTCTCCCTTCTTCTCTCCCTCCCCTCTTTCTTCTCTCTCTCTCCCTTTCTGTTTCCCTCTCTCACACCCTCCCTCTTCTCCTTCTCTATCTCCTTTCTCTTCCTCTCTCTCCCCCTACTCTCTTTCTCCTTCTTCCCCCATCTCTCCTCCTCTCTCCCTTGCCTTCCTTCTCTCCCTGTCTTTCTCTTTCTCTGTCTCTCTCTGTCTCCCCCTCTAGTCCTCCCTCTCCTCCTCTCTCCCTCTCGTTTGCCCTCCCTCTCTCTCCCTGTTCCCTCTCCATCTCTCTCTCTCTTCCCCCTCTCCTTCTCACTTCCTCTCTTCTTTGCCCTCCCTCTCTCTCTCCTCTTCTCTCTCTCTCTCTCTCTCTCTGACTGCCCTTTCATCCCCACCACTCTCCTTTCTTCTCCAAGCAGAGAACTCTCCCTTCTCCTCCCCTGTTCAGGACACACCTCACCTGCGTTCACTGCTTGAGGCACAACATGTGATTGTGACCCTGAGCGTCCACTCCTCAGTAAAATGACATTGGGGGCACGGACCAATGAATGATGGTTTCATTGTTCATTTTCCACCTTTCAGTTGGCAGATCAATGAACGATAATTGTACAGTTTATTTTCCACCTTTCAATTGGCAGATCAGTGAAAATAATTTTATTGTGTATTTTCCACCTTTGAATTGTCAGATCAATGAGCGATAATTTTATTGTGTATTTTCCACCTTTGAACTGGCAGATCAATCAACGATAATTTTATTGTGTATTTTCCACCTTTGAATTGGCAGATCAATGAACGATAATTTTATTGTGTATTTTCCACCTTTGAATTGGCAGATCAATGAGCGATAATTTTATTGTGTATTTTCCACCTTTGAATTGGCAGATCAATGAGCGATAATTTTATTGTGTATTTTCCACCTTTGAATTGGCAGATCAATGAGCGATAATTTTATTGTGTATTTTCCACCTTTGAATTGGCAGATTAATGAGCGATAATTTTATTGTGTATTTTCCACCTTTGAATTGGCAGATTAATGATCGATAATTTTATTGTGTATTTTCCACTTTTCAATTGGCTGATCAATGAATGATAGTTTTATTGTGTATTCTCCAGCTTTGAATTGGCAGATTAATGAGCGATAATTTTATTGTGTATTTTCCACCTTTCAATTGGCCGATCAATGAATGATAGTTTTATTGTGTATTTTCCACCTTTCAATTGGCCGATCAATGAATGATAGTTTTATTGTGTATTCTCCAGCTTTGAATTGGCAGATCAATGAGCGATAATTTTATTGTGTATTTTCCACTTTTGAATTGGCAGATCAATTAATGATAATTTTATTGTGTATTTTCCACCTTTCAATTGGCCGATCAATGAATGATAGTTTTATTGTGTATTTTCCACCTTTCAATTGGCCGATCAATGAATGATAGTTTTATTGTGTATTCTCCAGCTTTCAATTGGCCGATCAATGAATGATAGTTTTATTGTGTATTCTCCAGCTTTCAATTGGCCGATCAATGAATGATAGTTTTATTGTGTATTCTCCACCTTTCAATTGGTGAAGAGACAGATTCTGTGGATGCTCATAATGTGGATGGCACCCGATACACTGATGTGGCCACGGGGTTTTTTTATTCCTAGAAAAATCACAGTGAAACCTCAGTATATTCACTGATGATTAAAGCTTGTGCACCAGAATCTCAGAAGTCACCACAAAAGAATGTATCCATGTAGCCAAAAACCACTGGTTTCAAAAACAACTGTTGAAATTTTAAGAAACAGGCCAGGCACGGTGGCTCACGCCTGTCATCCCAGCACTTTGGGAGGCCGATGTGGATGGATCACGAGGTCAGGAGTTCAAGACCATCCTGGCCAACGCAGTGAAATCCCATCTCTACTAAAAATACAAAAATTAACCAGGCGTGGAGGCAGGTGCCTGTCCTCCCAGCTACTCAGGAGGTTGAGGCAGGAGAATCGCTGGAACCCAGGAGGCGGAGGCTGCAGTGAGCTGAGATGGTGCCACTGCACTCCAGCCTAGCGGCAGAGCGAGACTCTGTATTCAAAAAATAAAATAATAAAAATTTTAAAAAACAGGCAAATTATTATTTTATTTATTTTATTATTTTTTTTTTATTTTTTTGAGACAGAGCCTTGCTCTGTCGTCCAGGCTGGAGTGCAGTGGCACAACCTCTTCTCACTGCAACCTCCGCCTCCTGGAAAAAACAGGCAAATTAAATCTATGGTAATAGAAATTGGAATCATAGTTACCTTAGGGGAATGGGGAATGTGATAATTAATTTTGGGTCAAAAGAAGGTTTATGGGTGCAGATGCGGGAGGCAGTTCCGTGACACGGGAGAGTGCCCACTTTGTATGGTTCCATTGCGATTTCCCTCATGGTCTCTGCACCTTTATGGTTTTTGAGACGGAGTTTCGCTGTTGTCAGCTGGGGTTGGAGTGCAGTGGCATGATCTCGGCTCGCTGCAACCTCTACCTCCCAGGTTCCAGCAATTCTCCTGTCTCAGCCTCCCAAGTAGCTGAGATTACAGGTGCCTGCCACCACGCCCAGCAGTTTTTTTTATTTTGTATTTTTAGTAGAGACGGGATTTCACCAAGTTGGCCAGGCTGGTCTGAAACTCTTGACCTCAGGTGATCCGCCTGCCTCGGCCTCCCAGAGTGCTGGGATTACAGGTGTGAGTCACCGTGCCCAGCCCTGTGCACCTTTTTTCTACATTTCTTTGATTTAAAAGAAAAAAATTACTTGACAAAAATAAATAAATAGAATTTTATTGATGCCAAAAAAATATGATGATGGAAAATTTAAAACACATACAAAAGCCTACACGCATTTGAATTTGCCATCGATTGTCTAACAGATACTCAATTCTGCATTTCTGACTTCCATCTATCCCTCCTCTGGGGCACCATTGTCTCTTCCTGGGCCACGATAATGGCCTCTCCTAACAGGCATCTCAGGCACCCATCCAATCTCTCTACCTGGCACCACTCTGCTTACATAGGAAGAGGAAAATTAATACCTAAAGCCGTTGGCAAAGAACTCAACAACAAAACAATGTGTCCTTCAGCATCTGTCAGGCTTGTGTTCTGTAAATATCAGTGTTTGAGGTGGGTGTGCTGCCTAGAAACGTCTCCAGGACACTGTGGTTTAAAATATGGGTGCGGGGCTGGGCGCGGTGGCTCACACCTGCAATTCCAGCACTTTGGGAGGCCGAGGCAGGCGGATCACTAGGGATCAGGAGTTCGAGACCAGACTGGTCAGCATGACAAAACCCCTTCTCTACTAAAAAAAAAAAAAAAAAAAAAAAAAAAAAAATTAGCTGGGCTTTGTGGTGCACACCTGTAATCCCAGCTACTTGGGAGGCTGAGGCAGGAGAATCACTTGAACCCAGGAGGCAGAGGTTGCAGTGAGCCAAGATCAACCCATTGCACTCCAGCCTGGGTGACAGATTGAGACTCTGTCTCAAAAAAATGACATAAAAAATAAAATACGGATGCACTGCACTCCAGCCTGGTTGACAGAGCGAGACTCTGTCTCCAAAATAATAATAATAGTCGGGCTGGGTGCAGTGGCTCACACCCGTAGTTCCAGCACTTTGGGAGGCCGAGGCGGGAGGATCACTTGAGGTTAGAAGTTCAAGAGCAGCCTGGCCAACATGGTGAAACCCTGTCTCTACTAAAACTACAAAAGGTAGCTGCACATCAGGGCAGGCACCTGTAATCACAAGTACTTGGCTGTGGCAGGAGAATGACTTGAACCCAGGAGGCGGAGGTTGCAGTGAGCCGAGATCACACCATTGCACTCCAGTCTGGGCGACAGAGCAAGAGTCTACCTCAAAAAAAAAAAAAAAAAAAAAAGTAATAGTAATAATAAAATAGAAATAAATGTAATATTACTCTCAGCAGCTCACTAATGATGAATTACCAGCATCCAGGGCCCCTGCGCGTGCCTGGTGCGTTCCCCACGGTGCAAGGAATGCGCGCACACAGCTTACCCGCCAGGCGAGCCCCTCGCACGGCTCGGATCCCTCTGGGGCACAGGTCATCACCTGCCTGCACAGCAGCACTGTCCCCTCTGCTCTTGGGAAGGATCCCTTCCCCAGCAATGCTGTTGTCACCAAGAATTTGCTCAGAGCTGCAAGCCATGATCCTGAGAACGAGCACAGAAACAGAAAAGCAAACGCTGCATGTTCTGACTTATACCTGGAACGTACACAGCGGGTTCTCATGGACACAAAGATGGGAAGAGCAGAAACTTTTGGCTGCTAGAAAGTAGGGGGAGGGAGGCAGGCAGGGGATGAAAAACCACCTGTTGGGTACCATGGCCGTTTGCTGGGTGACAGGTTCACTCACCGCCTCACCCTCAGGCTCTAATGTGTATTCCTCTATTCCGTATGCCCCTTCCATGCCAGAAGCATACCCAGAGCTTAGCGCCCACTTATCAGGGAGAACGTGTGGTATTTGCTTTTCTGTTCTGGAGCGACTCCATGTAGGATAAGAACCTCCAGTTCTATCCAAGTCACTGTCAAAGACACGATTCCGTTCTTTTTGACGGCTCAGCAGTATTCCATTCCATTTTCTTTATCCAGTACTCCATGGTACTTAGGTTGATTCCGTTTGTTTGCAATTGTGAGTTGTGCCGCAAGAAAGAGACAGGTGCAGGCATGGTTTTTTGTTTTGTTTTGTTTTGTTTGATTGTTTAATTAATTTATTTATTTTTGAGATAGAGTCTTACTCTGTCACCCAGGCTGGAGTGCAGTGGTGCGATCTCGGCTCACTGCAACCTCCGCCTCCCAGGTTCAAGCAATTCTCCTACCTCAACCTTCCAAGCAGCTGGGATTACAGGTACGTGCCACCACACCTGGCTAATTTTTGTATTTTTAGTAGAGATGAGCTTTGCCATGTTGCCCAGACTGGTCTGGAACTCCTGACCTCAGGCGATCCGCCCGCCTCGGCCTCCCAAAGTGCTGGGATAACAGGCGTGAGCCATCATGCCTGGCCTGCAGGCGTCTTTTTGATATAAGGACTTCTTTTCCTTTGGGTAGATGCTCTGGAGTGGGATTGCTGGATCGAGCGAATGATCTGCTTTTAGTTCTTTGAGGAACCTCCATGCTGTTTTCTATACAGCTTGTACTAATTCACTTTTTTGGGGGGCACCGGAATGTGGGCAGCTCTGCCTGGGGGTGTCCTGTGAGGCTGCAGCTGGGGCTGACTTTATCTGAAGGCTTGACCAGGTTGGATGTCCAGGATGGCTTTCTCTGGTGGTAGGAAGCTGGTACAGCCTGTCACCTGGGCTCAGCTGGGAGGGCCAACAAGAACAGGTACCTGTGTCCTCTCCAGCGTGTCAGGCTGAAGGTGCTCAGGCTTCTTAAACCAAAGCTGGCTCCTCCCAGACTCAGCATTCCCAAGAACCAAGCAGGGGGCACGTGACCTTATTGACCCAACTTTGGAAGTCATACAGTGTTTACACCACTGTGGCAGTCTACGAAAGAATTAACAAGAAAGTTAATGAGCATGACCGAGATTCAAGGGAGGGGGCATACACTCCAGCTCCCAAAGAGACGACTGTCAAAAGAATTTTCAGGCCTGCTTTATAGCCCCCCGAAGCTGCCTTTCAAAATGAGGCATGCATAAGCCAGGTGTTCACGATGAGCTCGTCTCTCCTAAGCTGGGAATTTATGACACTTCAGGCACAGATTGAGCTGTGTGTCTCCAGATCCTTCACATCAAATAAAATATGAGGAAAATGGCATCGTGAAAGATGTTTATAGTTCATCAAAATGCAAAGCTTCCCGTCCACCCACAGCAACCTATTCTGGTGTTTTTGTTTTTTTTGTTGTTGGTTTTTGTTTGTTTGTTTTTGAGACAGAGTCTCATTCGGTCGCCCAGGCTGGAGTGCATTGGTGTGATCTCGGCTCACTGCAACCTCTGCCTCCCAGGTTCAAGTGATTCTCCTGCCTCAGCCTCCCGAGTAGCTGGGATTACAGGCGCCCGCCATCGTGCCCGGCTAGTTTTTTTTTTTTGTATTTTTAGTAGAGACAGGGTTTCACCATGTTGGCCAAGCTGGTCTCGAACTCCTGACCTCAAGTGATCTGCCTGCTTTGCCCTCCGAAAGTGCTGGGAGGATCACAGGCATGACCCACCGGGCCGGGCTTTTTTTCTGGATATCTCCTAAGGTGAGCTCTGACATGCTTCTCAGAGGTGTTTTGTTAGATGGGCTTTGAGGACTCTAGGAGTGTCGAATGTTTAATACCACGTGTGTCTTGTGATTGATTGATACCGGACCCCTCCCGGTTGGTTTATACACCTGATGTTTTACAGGCAGAAGCTCAGGGAATAAGTTCTCCACATGCTGGAAGTTGTTTTTTTTTTTTTTTTTTTTTTTTTTTTGAGAGCTAGATATTCACGTAGGAGGGGAGAAGCCCTGCGTCTGGCTGGAAGGTGTGTGCAGGTGAGAAGCAAGGACGGCACCTGAACTGTCTGCTCATTTCTCCGAGAATTTCGGCGGGCCACAGGCCCGGAATGGCACGGCGCTCCCCCTCCCCTGCCACCGTGCTCTGTGAAAGCAGGTCCAGAATTTATTCCTCCTCGTGGGCTCTCGGTCTGGCTGACTTCAGGAGTGAGGCCGCAGACCTTCACCGTGAGTGCTACGGCTCATAAAGGTAGTGCGGACCCAAAGACGGAGCAGCAGCAGGATTTATTGTGAAGAGGGAAAGAACAAAGCTTCCAGGCCGTGGCAGGCGACCTGGGTTGCCGCTGCCGGTTGGGGTGGTCGTCTTGTATTCCCTTATTTGACGCCGCCCACATCCCGCTGATTGGTCCATTTTACAGAGCGCTGATTGGTCCATTTTACAGAGCGCTGATTGGTCCATTTTACAGAGCGCTGATTGGTCCATTTTACAGAGCGCTGATTGGTGCATTTACAATCCTTTAGCTGGACAGAAAAGTTCTCCAAGTCCCCACTGGACCCAGGAAGTCCAGCTGGCTTCACCTCCCCAAAGCAGCAATCCACTTCCATCCACGTTTATTTTTTATTTTCCCCTCGCTGTACCCAAAGCGCTATACTTGCACTGTGGAGGCTACAGCCAGAATCAGACGTTGGTTTTTCCTCAAGGACCTCACAGTTGTCCAGCCTCCACTGGGGCCAGGGACGTGTAAAGCCGTGGGACCCCCTGCTGCGTCTGTCGTGGGCCTTCCGTGCCATGGAGCATCCAGTGCGGACCGTGCATCCAAAGTTTTGAAAGGCGGGTTCCAGAGGCTGTAAAACAGGCCTGCAAATTCTTTTCACACTCGTCTCTCTGGGAGCTGGAGTCCCTGCTCCCTCTCTTGAATCTCGGCTGTCCTCATTAACTGTCTTGTAATTCCTAGAATGGGGCAGCGGTGGCAGCTCGGTAGGTCTTCCAAAGTTGGGTGGATAAGGCCACGTGGCTCCTGCTTGGTTCTTGGGAATGCTGAGTCTGGGAGGAGCCAGCTTTGGTTTTAAGTGTTCGTAAAATACAACTGGAAAGATTGTGTGCACAAACACAGGCATGTACACAAATGCACACACATCAGAGAATTCATAGGGAAATGGGTCCATGTACAGAGGCACAAATTCGTACGGATATTACAATACACACAAAAGCAAGCACATACACAAATGCATATACCTCAAAAAATGCATACACCTCAAAAAATGCATACACCTGGAGATACACCTCTACATATACAAACACATAGAGAAATACTAGACCTGCATATATGTATAGATAGCTCCATATGAAATACACAAACACAAGCACATATACAAATGTATATGCGTAGAAGATGTACACTATGCAGATGTACATATACAAATACTTAGAGAAATACTAGACCTACATATATGTAAAGATAGCACCATGTAAAATACACACAAACACAAGCACATATACAAATGCCTATGCATAGAAAAATATGTACACATGCAGATGCAAACACATAGATATACAAATAGAGAAACAGATCTACAAATATCAATATAGCTCCATATTGAAATACATCTTTGAACACAAACACGTGTCCGTATGCAAATGGATTTGTGTGTGTGTATATTAATCATACACCTCAAATGCATTTGCAAATGCAAATGTGTTCACAAATGCAAAAACTGGGATTCCACAGATCAATCAACGTGCATGTTCATCCACGCAATACATGTAGACGTTCCAGTGTACAAATAATGACAAACGTGTGTATGTAGGTATATGAGCATATGCAAATACTTGCGATCATACAACTCCAAATAGAAGCATGTAATATATACATACACTATATGCAGATACACATGCAAAGATGTAAATGTGTATGTACCTGTATACACATGGGAATAAATGTGGACACATGCAAGCTCATATGCACATGTGCATACAACGTATGTAAAATAAAATGTGCACAAATTTATAGGCATTTGAAAATTCACATCTGCATGTAAAGACGTGAACACATATATGTATATGCTAACAACTCTATATGTATATATCTTTGAATTGTGCATATATGCAGTTATATACCCAAGTGTATACCTATATAAACACATACACAAATACATATGCATATATATGTATATGAATATATGTGCCTGTATTTGCATGTACAGTTTACGTGTAGATACACACAGAATTCCAGGTACATATATAACATGCCTGTGTATACACATCTACATTATCCATGTACGTATAAATACATATACACATTGGCATTAATACCCAAGCGAGCTGGTCTGCTCTAAGTACAAGGTGATATAGTTCGTGTGTGTTTCTGGGACAAGTGACGTTTGAGGTCAGGCCCCCACAGCAAGGACTTGGGAGCAGGCACTCAGCTGGGCTTGGCCTGACAGGGTGGGGGTGTTCTGTGCCTGGGAGATAGAACGTGTCAAGCACAGAACCTGCAGTGATGATGATGTTTATAGAATCGTGACCGACAGGGCTGCCCTGTGGTCTAGGGGTGAGGACAGGCCATGTTTATACTGAGGTCAGCATTTCTCAAAGGACATCTGAGCAATTTGTTTGTGGGACACTCAGTGAAGAGGGGGTGCCATAGCAGCTATTCTTGTCCAGAATTCTTTTGTGGGGGGCCCAGGAAGGGAGACAGGATCTCTGTTGCCCAGGCTGGGGTGCAATGGCACTATCTCAGCTCACTGCAACCTCCGCCTTTTGGCCTCAAGCAGTCCTCCCGCCTCAGCCTCCCCAAGTTGCTGGGACTCCAGGCACACACCACCACACCCAGCTAATTTTTTTTATTTTTGGTAAAGGTAGGGTTTCACTGCGGTGCCCAGGCTGATCTCAGACTCCTGACCTCAAGCGATCTGCCCTACTCACCTACCCAAAGACTGGGATTACATGTACGAGCCTCTGCATCCGGCCACCCAGAATAATTAATTGTCCAGTGGACCCCCTTTGGTGACTTGGAAGATTCTCACTCTCTTGTGTATGTTGCTGTGTTATCATTATGGTTATTATTTTTCTTTCTTTATTTTTTTTTTGAGACAGAGTCTCGCTCTGTCGCCAGGCTAGAGTGCAGTGGCATGATCTCTGCTCACTGTAACCTCCACCTCCCGGGTTCAAGCCATTCTCCTGCCTCGGCCTCTCAAGTAGCTGGGATTACAGGCACTTGCCACGATGCTTGGCTAATTTTGTATTTTTTTTGGTAGAGACAGGGTTTCACCATGTTGGCCAGGATGGTCTTGAACTCCTGACTTCAGGTGATCCACCCGCCTCGGCCTTCCGAAGTGCTGGGATGACAGGCATGAGCCACCGCACCCCGCTTGTGGTTATTTTTAAAGTCAAGGCACAGAGGTGCAGAGACAGAAGGCAGGAAGGGACGTCAGTGATCTTCTAGAATCTTCCCCACCACACCTAAAGCAGGAGGAAGACATGGCCGCCAGCTCTACACCCCACCCTCCAATGTCCTGGGCCATTTGCACATCCCAGGAGTCCGTTTGTGAGATTGCTCCACTGTCTTCCCCAATCTAACTCCTTCTGATATTCTCTTTTGTCCAGCTGGGGTGATGATGGTCCCTCAGAGGAAAACCAGAGATGGATTCGAAGAACATTTCGGCCTGAACTACCTGGGGCACTTCCTGCTGACCAACCTTCTCCTGGATACGCTGAGAGAGTCCGGGTCCCCTGGCCACAGTGCGAGGGTGGTCACCGTCTCCTCCGCCACCCATTACGTCGCTGAGCTGAACATGGACGACCTTCAGAGCAGGTGGGTGCACCCTGTGAATAATCATAACAGCATCCCAGGTGGGTTAAAAGTTACTCATCTCCCTCTGTCTGTGGGGCATGGTGCGCCCTGCGTCTGCTGGACACTGGTGCTCTGGGGACAGTGCTCCCTGCGTCTGCTGGACACTGGTGCTCTGGGGATAGTGCTCCCTGCGTCCGCTGTGCACTGGTGCTCTGGGGACAGTGCTCTGGGGACAGTGCTCCCTGCGTCTGCTGTGCACTGGTGCTCTGGGGACAGTGCTCCCTGCGTCTGCTGGACACTGGTGCTCTGGGGACGGTGCTCCCTGCGTCCGCTGTGCACTGGTGCTCTGGGGATAGTGCTCTGGGGACAGTGCTCCCTGCGTCTGCTGGACACTGGTGCTCTAGGGACAGTGCTCCCTGCGTCTGCTGGACACTGGTGCTCTGGGGACAGTGCTCCCTGTGTCTGCTGTGCACTGGTGCTCTGGGAGCGTGGACAGTGCTCCCTGCGTCTGCTGTGCACTGGTGCTCTGGGAGCGTGGACAGTGCTCCCTGCGTCTGCTGGACACTGGTGCTCTGGGAGCGTGGACAGTGCTCCCTGCGTCTGCTGGACACTGGTGCTCTGGGGACAGTGCTCCCTGCGTCTGCTGGACACTGGTGCTCTAGGGACAGTGCTCCCTGCGTCTGCTGGACACTGGTGCTCTGGGGACAGTGCTCCCTGCGTCTGCTGTGCACTGGTGCTCTAGGGACAGTGCTCCCTGCGTCTGCTGGACACTGGTGCTCTGGGGACAGTGCTCCCTGCGTCTGCTGGACACTGGTGCTCTGGGGACAGTGCTCCCTGCGTCTGCTGCACACTGGTGCTCTGGGGACAGTGCTCCCTGCGTCTGCTGGACACTGGTGCTCTGGGGACAGTGCTCCCTGCGTCTGCTGCACACTGGTGCTCTGGGGACAGTGCTCCCTGCGTCTGCTGAGCACTGGTGCTCTGGGGACAGTGCTCCCAGTGCTCAGGGGACAGTGCTCCCTGCGTCCGCTGTGTACTGGGGCTCTGTGCGCAGTGCTCTGGGATACGTACATCCCCAGCCATTTGCTGTCCTTGGTAGACTTAGCAATGTGCCATTGTATTGTTATTTTAGTTTTTAGAAGGGACAAGAAACACAGAGGTCAGACATAGAAAAGGATAACAGATATATTTAAACCTTCCGTTGTGCCCCCCATGGGAATGTCAGGCACTACATCTGCAGGCGGCATTGGTGTGGACTCCTGTTGAGACACGCAGTGTACTGTCTGTCCATCAACAGGTCTCTCTTGTGAATTTCTCCTAACCCCGCCCGAGCGCGGTGGCTCACACCTGTAATCCCAGCAGTTTGGGAGGCCGAGGCGGGTGGATCACCTGAGGTCAGGAGACCAGCCTGGCCGACATGGTAAAACCCTGTTTCTGCTAAAAATACAAAATTAGCCAGGCGTGGTGGCAGGCGCCTGTAATCCCAGCTACTTGGGAGGCTGAGGAAGGAGAATCGCTTGAACTCGGGAGGCGGAGGTTGTGGTGAGCCGAGATTGCGGCACTGCACTCCAGCCTGAGCCACAACAGCAAAACTCCATCTCAAAAAAGAAAAAAAAATTCCATAGTCTGGGTGGCTTATAAACAACACACATTTATGTTTCACGGTTCTGGAGGCTGAAGTCCAAGATCAAAGTGTGCCAGGGTCTGGCGAGAACCCACTTCCTGGTTCACAGGTGGCCCCTTCTCACTGTGTCGTCAGGCAGCGGAAGGGGCGAGGAGCTCTCTGGAGTCCCTTTTATAAGGGCACTGATTCCTTTCTTGAGTCTCCACCATCGTGACCTCATCACCTCCCAAGGGCCTCACCTCCTAACACCATCTCACTGGGGATGAGGATTTCCATGTAGGAATTTGGAGATGGAGACAGTCAGAGCACACAGTAGGACTTGCCTTTGAATTTCTCTGCAGCCCGAAGGTCACAAAGTGTTAATGCCACGGTCGGAAAGACCTGGCTGCTTGGCCATGCCAGCATCAGATTTTGGGGCCAGCCTCTGGAATGTACAGCAGGGTGGGCGCCCTCCCCATCTCCCGGCCCTGGAGTGCCCTCAGGACTGCGAGGAGGTGAGCCCAGGGGCACAGGCCCTGCCGGCTCCTAACGGTTTTCATTTCCCTGCACAGTGAGGGGCAGGATGGAAGGAAGGGAGGGCCGTGGGAGCCTCCTAGGATACCTTGGCCCATCTGTTTTGTCAGATTGAGCTCTTGCGCCTGTGAGCCTCTCTGCTGAAGGGTGTCGGATGAGGGAGACGGCCTCGATGGGATCCTGCATAAAGTGTGAACCCTGCCGGTCGTGGGAGGGAAGAAGCGTGGCTGGCCAGAACTTCATCCTCTCTGGGCAGCTGAGGAAGGCCCGGGCTCTGCAGGGAAGGGCAGGTGAGAGGGTGGCATGGAGAGCAGGGCCTGTGGCCAGGAGGGGCTGCTTCTCCTTCCTACTGCTCTGAAGAAGCAAGGGCATGTGCGTGTGCCCGTGTGCACAGGTGAGGTGTGCATGCCTGTGTGTACAGGTCAGGTGTGTGTACCCCTGTTTACAGGTGAGGTGTGCATGCCCGTGTGTACAGGTCAGGTGTGTGTACCCCTGTGTACAGGTGAGAAGTGCATGCCCATGTGCACAGGTGAGGTGTGCGTGCCCGTGTGTACAGGTGAGGTGTGCATGCCCGTGTGTACAGGTGAGGAGTGCATGCCCGTGTGTACAGGTCAGGTGTGCGTGCCCATGTGCACAGGTGAGGTGTGCGTGCCCGTGTGTACAGGTGAGGTGTGCGTGCCCGTGTGTACAGGTGAGGAGTGCATGCCCGTGTGTACAGGTCAGGTGTGCATGCCCGTGTGTACAGGTCAGGTGTGCGTGCCCGTGTGCACAGGTGAGAAGTGCGTGCCCGTGTGTACAGGTGAGGTGTGCATGCCCGTGTGTACAGGTGAGGTGTGTGTGCCCGTGTGCACAGGTGAGGTGTGTGTGCCCGTGTGCACAGGTGAGGTGTGCGTGCCCGTGTGCACAGGTGAGGTGTGCATGCCCGTGTGTACAGGTCAGGTGTGTGTACTCCTGTGTACAGGTGAGGAGTGCATGCCCGTGTGTACAGGTCAGGGTTGTGTACCCCGTGTGCACAGGTGAGGTGTGCATGCCCGTGTGTACAGGTGAGGTGTGCGTGCCCGTGTGCACAGGTGAGGTGTGCATGCCCGTGTGTACAGGTCAGGTGTGTGTACTCCTGTGTACAGGTGAGGAGTGCATGCCCGTGTGTACAGGTCAGGGTTGTGTACCCCGTGTGCACAGGTGAGGTGTGCATGCCCGTGTGTACAGGTGAGGTGTGTGTGCCCGTGTGCACAGGTGAAGTGTGTGTGCCCGTGTGTACAGGTCAGGTGTGTGTACTCCTGTGTACAGGTGAGGTGCGCATGCCCGTGTGTACAGGTGAGGTGTGCGTGCCCATGTGCACAGGTGAGGTGTGCATGCCCGTGTGTACAGGTCAGGTGTGTGTACTCCTGTGTACAGGTGAGGAGTGCATGCCCGTGTGTACAGGTCAGGTGTGTGTACTCCTGTGTACAGGTGAGGTGCGCATGCCCGTGTGTACAGGTCAGGTGTGTGTACTCCTGTGCACAGGTGAGGTGTGCATGCCCGTGTGTACAGGTGAGGTGTGTGTACTCCTGTGTACAGGTGAGGTGCGCATGCCCGTGTGTACAGGTGAGGTGTGCGTGCCCATGTGCACAGGTGAGGTGTGCATGCCCGTGTGTACAGGTCAGGTGTGTGTACTCCTGTGTACAGGTGAGGTGCGCATGCCCGTGTGTACAGGTGAAGTGTGTGTGCTCTTGTGCACAGATGAGGTGTGTGTACCCCTGTGCACAGGTGAGGTATGTACCAATATGCACAGGTGAGGTGCGTTCATGCCCGTGTGCACAGGTGAGGTGTGTGCGCCCATGTACACAGGTGAGGTGAGTGTGTGCCGGTGTGCACAAGTAAGGTGTGTGTGTGCCCGTGTACACAGGTAAGGTCTGTGTGCACAAGTGAGCTGTGTGCCGGTGTGCACAGGTGAGGTGTGCATGCCTGTGTGTACAGGTCAGGTGTGTGTACCCCTGTGCACAGGTGAGGTATGTACCAATATGCACAGGTGAGGTGCGTTCATGCCCGTGTGCACAGGTGAGGTGTGTGCGCCCATGTACACAGGTGAGGTGAGTGTGTGCCGGTGTGCACAAGTAAGGTGTGTGTGTGCCCGTGTACACAGGTAAGGTCTGTGTGCACAAGTGAGCTGTGTGCCGGTGTGCACAGGTGAGGTGTGCATGCCTGTGTGTACAGGTCAGGTGTGTGTACCCCTGTGCACAGGTGAGGTATGTACCAATATGCACAGGTGAGGTGCGTTCATGCCCGTGTGCACAGGTGAGGTGTGTGCGCCCATGTACACAGGTGAGGTGAGTGTGTGCCGGTGTGCACAAGTAAGGTGTGTGTGTGCCCGTGTACACAGGTAAGGTCTGTGTGCACAAGTGAGCTGTGTGCCGGTGTGCACAGGTGAGGTGTGCATGCCTGTGTGTACAGGTAAGGTGCATGAGTGCCCGTGTGCACAGGTGAGTTGTGTGCATGCCAGTGTGCACAGGTGAGGTGTGTGTGCTGGCTGGGGCGTTTCCTGTGTTCACACCTATGCGTGACAGCACCCAGAGGAAGAAATGCGTGTTTCTCAGGCTTCTTCTCAGCTCAGGACTCTCTGTAGGACCGTGTAGCCCTCCCGCCTCGGGCTCCATGCTGAAGGATTGGCCTGGAACCCACTGGCAAGAACAGCCCTGCCGTGACCGGCTGCCCTAACCCCAGGCCTCAGGCTGGGCTGGGCACGTTGGGGGCCAGGCTTCTGTGACGCCCACTCGGGGCTCCACTTCTGTGTGTGGTGCCTGCCGTACAGGAGGGCCTGGCAGAAGGGAGGAGGGAACGAGGAGTCTTGGCACAGCCAGCAGCACTTGCTGCAGACGTGACTCACTGAGCAAGGCAAGGCATGGGATGGAGAACCTGGGAAATGTGACCTCCTTGGCAGGTGTTGCTGCTCACCGAAGACACGCAGGAGCACATACCCCTTCCTCGTACAGCACTGGCGGAGCCGCCCGTCTGTCATATACCCCTTCCTCACACAGCACTGGCGGAGCCGCCCGTCTGTTACTCGGAGAGCGCGCTTTGGGGTTCATACTGTTTATCAGAGCAATCTCTGTTTTATTTATCCATGTTTTCTTGAGATGGAGTCTCACTCTGTCCCCCAGGCTGGAGTGCAGTGGTGCGATCTCGGCTCACTGCAACCTCCGCCTCCCGGGTTCAAGTGATTCTCCTGCCTCAGCCTCCAAAGTAGTTGGGACTACAGGCGCGCACCACCACGTCCGGTTAATTTTTGTATTTTTAGTAGAGACAGGATTTCGCTACGTTGGCCAGGCTGGTCTCGAACTCCTGACCTCAGGAGCCTCCCGTGTCGGCCTCCCAAAGTGCGTGGATTACAGGCGTGAGCCACCATGCCCGGCCGTGATCTCTATTTTAAATAATGAAGATAAGCAGATCACATCCACAACAACCCCACCCAACAGAAATGACAGCTACTTCCTAAACAATTTAGATGCTACAAAGCAGATTCATGCAGAGTTGATAAGAATTGAGCCTCATTATCACCTAAGAAAGCTGAGGAAGCATATATCACCAAGTGCAATTAGCAAGAGAGTTTTCATTCCTATAAAAACACTTAGATATTAAAGAAAAACTGTGATGGTATTGCTCCTAGGCCATTCACTCTTATTTTATTTTATTTTTGGAAAGAGACAAGTCTCTCTCTGTTGCCCAGGCTGGAGTGCAGTGGTGCCATCTCGGCTCCCCGCAACCTCTGCCTCCCGGGTTCCAATGATTCTCCCACCTCAGCCTCCTGAGTAGCTGGGATCACAGGCACGCACCACCACACCCAGCTGATTTTTGTGTTTTTAGTAGAAACGGGGCTTCACCATGTTGGCCAGGCTGGAATCAAACTCCTGACCTCAAGTGATCTGCCTGCCTTGGCCTCCCAAATGCTGGGATTATAGGCATGAGCCACTGCACCTGACTGCCATTAACTCTTATCTGAACAGTTATGTCCACATCCTAACTCCACATACTATAACTGGGACCTAATTTAGAAATAGGGTCATTGTAGATGGAATTAAGTGAACATGAGATCATTAGGATGGACCTTAATCCAAGATGATGGGTGGCCTTACAAGAAGTAGAAAATGGCCGGCCGCGGTGGCTCACGCCTGTCATCCCAGCACTTTGGGAGGCCAAGGTGGGCGCATCACCTGAGGTCAGGAGTTCGAGACCAGCCTGACCAATTTTATGAAACCCCGTCTCTACTAAAAAATACAAAAAATTAGCTGCGCGTGGTGGTGCGCGCCTGTAATCCCAGCTACTCGGGAGGCTGAGGCAGGAGAATTGCTTGAATCCAGAAGGTTGAGGTTGTGGTGACCTGAGACCACACCACTGCACTCCAGCCTGGGCAACAAGAGTGAAACTCTGTCTCAAAAAAAAAAAAAAAAAAAAGTAAAATTTGGAGGCAGAGATACAGAGAAGGCCACATGGAGATGGAGGCAGAAACTGGAGTGATGCAGTCACAAACCCAGGGATGTCTGGAGCCCCCAGGGGCTGGGAGAGGCAGGAAGGACCGTCCCCTCCACCCTCACAGATACCCTAGAGTAACATTCAATCAAAGATCTAGGCGCCCCATGATCCAGTCAAGTTAACACGTAATGTTAACTATTCTGACCCCATTCTACATATAAGAAGGGCCGTAAATGCAATGGCAGGTGCCCTTGTAAGACATAGAAGAGGAGACACAGACACAGAGGAGAAGGCCACGTGGAGATAGAGGCAGAGACTGGAGTGCTGCGGCCACAAGCCCAGCGACACCTAGAGCCCCCGGGAGCTGGGAGAGGCAGGAAGGATCCTCCCCTAGAAGACCGTCCAGAGAGAGCACGGCCGTGTCCCCTCCTGAATTTCAGACTTCTGGTCTCCAGAAGCCATCCATTCACTGGAGGAATTTCTGTGACTTTGAACCATCCAGTCTGTGCTCCTGGGCTTGCAGATGTCATCATCGCCCTGTGTCCTCCCTTGGTTGTCCCTCTGTATGTGTCTTGTTTAAACAATGTGCCAGGAAAGTAATACAGATTGCAAAGCAGATCAAGGAACTTCAGAGGCAAAGGCCTTGAGACCCAAGCCAGCTCAGAGCCGGCTCTACCATTTTTTATTTGTTTATTTTCGTTTACTTTAGTTTAGTTTAGTTTTTTGAGACGGAGTCTTGCTCTGTTGCCCAGGCTGGAGTGCAGTGGTGTGATCTCGGCTCACTGCAACCTCCGCCTCCTGGGTTCAAGCGATTCTCCTGCCTCAGCCTCCTGAGTAGCTGGGACTACAGGGACGTGTCGCCACGCCCGGCTAATTTTTGTATTTTTAGTAGAGATGGGGGTTCACCATGTTGGCCAGGATGGTCTCCATCTCCTGAACTCGTGATCCACCCGCCTCGGCCTCCCAAAGTGCTGGGATGACAGGCGTGAGCCACCGCGCCCAGCCAGTTCCCCCTAGTTTTTTTGAGACATACAATTCAACCCCCACTGCTTTTCTTTTCCTGTTCTCCTCCTTTGCTTCAGCGGTTTGATTATGGAAAATGAATATTGATGACAGGCGTTCACCTGAGCCACGTTTCATTTCTGCTTGATTACTCTGCAGAGGACAGTGACAGTGCTAACAGATGCCGTCTCTGAGCTTTCTGGAAACTTCCTTGTTGATGGCACTGACTCTTTCCAAATATGCCCCTTTTTCATAATTCGTACCTTCGACTGACCTCTTAAAGGAGAGAACATTGCTTTGCCGGGGCTGCCGTAATAAAATACCATGGACCCAGTGGCGTAAACAGCAGACATTGATTCTCCCACAGTTCTGGAGGCTGGAGGCCCCAGATCAAGATGTGGGTGGAGCTGACTCCTCCTGAGGCCTCTCTCCTTGGGTCGTGGACACCGTCTTCTCCCTGTGTCCTCACAGGGTCATCCCTCTGTGTGTGTCTGTGTCCTCATCTCCTCTTCTTATGAGGTGTCTTAGTCCATCTCAGGCTGCTGTCACAGAATAGCATAAACTGGGTGACTTATAAACAACAGACTTTGATTCTTCCACAGTCCTGGAGACTGGACGTCTGAGATCCAGGTGTGGGCAGGGCTGGTTCCTCCTGAGGCCTCTCTCCTGGGCTTGGAGACGCCGTCTTCTCCCTGTGTCCTCACAGGCTCAACCCTCTGTGTGTGTCTATGTCCTCATCCCCTCTTCTTATGAGATGTCTCAGTCCATTTCAGGCTGCTGTCACAGAATACCGTAGATTGGGTGGCTTATAAACAACAGACTTGATTCTCCCACAGTCCTGGAGGCCGGAGGTCTGAGATGAAGGTGTGGGCAGGGCTGGTTCCTCCTGAGGCCTCTCTCCTGGGCTTGGAGACGCCGTCTTCTCCCTGTGTCCTCACAGGCTCATCCCTCTGTGTGTGTCTGTGTCCTCATCTCCTCCTCTTATGGGATGTCTTAGTCCATCTCAGGCTGCTATCACAGAATACCAGAGACTGGGTGGCTTAGAAACAACAGACATCGATTCTCCCACAGTCCTGGAGGTCGGAAGTCTGAGATCCAGGTGTGGGCAGGGCTGGTTCCTCCTGAGGCCTCTCTCCTGGGCTTGCAGATGTCATCATCGCCCTGTGTCCTCCCTTGGTTGTCCCTCTGTATGTGTCTGTGTCCTCATCTCCTCTTCTTATAAGGACCTCAGTCCTATTGGATCAGGACCCACCCTCTGACCTCATTTTACCTGAGTCACCTCTTTAAAGACTCCATCTCCGGCCAGGTGCAGTGGCTCACGCCTGTAATCCCAGCACTTTGGGAGGCTGAGGCGGGAGGATTACCTGAGGTCAGGAGGTCAAGACCAGCCTGGCCAACATGGTGAAACCCCGCCTTCACTTAAGAAAATACAAAATTAGCCAAGTGTCATAGCAGGCGCCTGTCATCCCAGCTACTCGGGAGGCTGGGGCAGGAGAATCGCATGAACCTGGGAGGCGGAGGTTGCAGTGAGCCAAGATCACGCCACTGCACTCCAGCCTGGTGACAGAGCGAGACTCCGTCTCAAATAAAATAAAGTAAAATACATGGTGGGTGAGGCCACAGTAGAAAGAACAATGATTCTTTCGCATCCATGAGGACGCCCCTGTGATAGAAACCCCGCTACGTGCTGTGAATTTCAAACACTGAAGTCAGTCGTTGCTGGCCATTCAGCGAGACCACGTGACCGAAGCACACTTTATGTTTTGACATGCTTATCAATTGTGCGTAGTGACAAGCTGTCAATAGCTTTGGATAGGTGCATTGAACCGGTCACCTCGCTCATGTCGTAGAAGTTGGTGGCTTCATGTTCAAGAAGTAACACGCCCCAAGTTGAGTTGACGTTTGCCAGGGTACGGGCTGGAGTTACGGAATACAATCAGGTGCCCAGTGCTCAAGAGCCAATGTGTTTGTGATTGATCCCAGATGTTTGTGATTGATACCAGACATTCAATCTGAACTGGAACTCGTGTCACCCGAAGACCATAGTGGCTGCCACCAGGGTACCACAGGGAACGGCCTGGGTCAGCAAACCCAGACATGATGTTCCCAAGAGTGGCCGTGACTCCTTTGGTGGAATGTGTCCTTCTGGATCTTTCTTCTCAATAGCTTGTGTGTGGGAGGAAATATAGACAGACACTCAGCAAACTAACACAAGAACAGAAAACCAAGCACCGCACATTCTCACTCGTAAGTGGGAGTTGAACAATGAGAACCTGTAGGACACAGGGAGGGGAACGTCATACACCGGGGCCCGTCGGGGGTGGGGAGTAGGGCCCGGAGAGCATTAGGAGAAATGCCTAATGTAGATCATGGGTTGATGGATGCAGCAAACCACCATGGCACGTGTATACCTATAGAATAAACCTGCACATTCTGCACATGTGCCCCAGAACTTAAAGTATAATAAAAATAAAAAGTGGAAACAACACCACCACACACACACACACACAAAACCATAGGAAGCTAACAAAAGTGATCAAGTCAGGAACCAGCAGGTGTAGTCAGATGAATCATAGACTAGAGGCTCAGAAACCATGAGTATGAGATGCCATTTCCTAGCTCTCTCCTAGCTGCATTCTCGGGGCAGAGCTGGGCTCGGTGCCTGAGCAGAGATTGGGTGATGCAGCCATAAGCCAAGGGATGCCTAGAAACACCAGAATCTGCAAGAGGCAGCAAGGATCCTTCCCTGGAGCCTGCAGAGGCAGTGCGGCCCTGCAGATGCTTTGGTTTCACCGAGTTCTGTCCGGAACATCGGTGTGGATTCTCTGAGCCACACTAGGACCAGCCACTGTGGATTCTCTGAGTTGTACTAAGGGCAGACACGTGGATTCTCTGAGCCACACTAGGGTCAGCCACATGGGTTCTCTGAGCCACACTGGAACCAGCCACCATGGATTCCCTGAGCCACACTAGAACCAGCCACGTGGATTCTGAGCCACACTAGGGCCAGCCACGTGGATTCTCTGAATCACACTAAGGGCAGCCAGATGGATTCTCTCAGCCACACTAGGGTCAGCCACATGGGTTCTCTGAGCCACACTGGAACCAGCCACGTGGATTCTGAGCCACACTAGAACCAGCCACCATGGATTCCCTGAGCCACACTAGAACCAGCCATGTGGATTCTGAGCCACACTAGAACCAGCCACGTGGATTCTGAGCCACACTAGGGCCAGCCACATGGATTCTCTGAATCACACTAAGGGCAGCCAGATGGATTCTCTCAGCCACACTAGGGTCAGCCACATGGATTCTCTCAGCCACATGGGTTCTCTGAGCCACACTAGAGCCAGCCACGTGGATTCTGAGCCACACTAGGGCCAGCCATGTGGATTCTGAGCCACACTAGAACCAGCCACGTGGATTCTGAGCCACACTAGGGCCAGCCACGTGGATTCTCTGAATCACACTAAGGGCAGCCAGATGGATTCTCTCAGCCACACTAGGGTCAGCCACATGGATTCCCTGAGCCACACTAGAACCAGCCACGTGGATTCTGAGCCACACTAGGACCAGCCACAAGGGTTCTCTGAGTCACACTAGGACCAGGCATATGATTTCTGTGAGTCACACTAGGACTAGCCACGAGAGTTCTCTGAGCCACATTAGGACCAGCCACGTGGTTTCTCTCAGCCACAGTAGGACCAGCGACGAGGGTTCTCTGAGCCACACCAGGACCAGCCACATGCGTTCTCTGAGCCATGCTAGGGCCAGCCATACAGAAGCTTTGGGATTTTGGGACCTCTGCCATGAGTAATGGCGTATGATCTCTAGGGAGCGAGGGGGTTACTTCACTTCCTTACTTTCATGGGTTTTCTCCCTTTACATCTTAGCACGTAAAATGTGTGCAGGACCGGGCACGCCAAGTCTTTACTACTGTGAATAGTGCCACAGTAAACGTATGTGTACATGTGTCTTTATAGTAGAATGTACAAGCCCATCAAAAAGTGGGCCAATGATATGAACAGAGACTTCTCCAAACAAGACATTTATGCAGCCAACAAGCGTATGAAAAAGCCCATCATCACTGGTCATTAGAGAAATGCAAATCAAAACCACAGTGAGATACCATCTCACGCCAGTTAGAATGGCCATCATTAAAAAGTCAGGAAACAGGCTGGGCGCGGCGGCTCACGCCTGGAATCCCAGCACTTTGGGAGGCTGAGGCGGGTGGATCATGAGGTCAGGAGATCGAGACCATCCTGGCTAGCATGGTGAAACCCCGTCTTTACTAAAAATACAAAAAATTAGCCGGGCGAGGTGGTGGGTGCCTGTAGTCCCAGCTACTCGGGAGGCTGAGGCAGGAGAATGGCGTGAACCCAGGAGGCGGAGCTTGCAGTGAGCTGAGATCCCGCCGCTGCACTCCAGCCTGGGCGACACAGCGAGACTCCGTCTCAAAAAAAAAAAAAAAAGGTCAGGAAACAACAGGTGCTGGAGAGGATGTGGAGAAATAGGAACACTTTTACACTGTTGGTGGGAGTGTAATCTAGTTCGACCATTGTGGAAGACAGTGTAGCACTTCCTCAAGGATCTGGAACTATTCATTGATACTTTGCCATTTTTTTCTTTTATATAGGAATATGTTGAAAGATAGATAAATATAACCAAGTGTAAAAGTATGCAAAAGAGGATGTATAATGTGTGCATACATACTTCCATGTATATTTTTTGAGACGGGGTGTCTGTGATACAATTAAAGGGTTGCTGGCCAGGTGTGGTGGCTCACACCTGTAATCCCAGCACTTTGGGAGGCTGAGGCAGGCTGATCACCTGAGGTGCACAATCCACCCAGTCTGTGGTATTCTGTGACAGCAGCCTGACATGGACTAAGACACCTCATAAGAAGAGGGGACGAGGACAGACACCCGTCGCCCAGACTGGAGTTCAGTGGCACCATCTCAGCTCACTGCAACCTCCGCCTCCCGGGTTTAAGTGATTCTCTTGCCTCAGCCACCTGAGTAGCTGGGATAACAGGCGTCCGCTACCACACCTGGCTAATTTTTGTGTTTTTAGCAAAGAGATGGAGTTTTGCTGTGTTGCCTAGACTGGTCTTGAACTCCTGACCTCAAATGCTCCACCTACCTCAGCCTCCCAAAGTGCTGGGATTACCAGGTATGAGCCACCGCGCCCAGCCAGAGGCTTTTATTTCCTATAACAAAAATGTTTACAATATCACACAACGTCTTGATGGTTACAGAGACAGATAATTGTCATGAAACTAGGAATGATTGTCAGGAAACAATCTCACGCCAAAAGTAGGGATAACTACTTTCTTTATTTGAGTCTTCTTCTAGGACACCAAATAACAAGCCTTTAACTGTTTTTTGTTTGTTCTTTTTTTTTTTTGAGATGGAGTCTTGCTCTGTCACCCAGGCTGGACTGGAGTGCAGTGGCATGATCTTGGCCCACTGCAACGTCCTCCTCCCGGGTTCAAGCAATTCTCCTGCTTCAGCCTCCCAAGTAGCTGAGATGTTAGGCACGTGCCACCATGCCTGGCTAATTTTAGTATTTTGTTGCACAGACTGGAGTGCAGTAGCAGGATCTCAGCTGACTGCAACCTCCACCTCCCGGTTTCAAGCAATTCTCCTGCCTCAGCCTCCCCAGTAGTTGGGATTATAGGTATGCGCCACCACGCCAGGCTAACGTGTTGTTTTGTATTTTCAGTAGAGACGGAGTTTCACCATGTTGGCCAGGCTGGTCTTGAACTCCTGACCTCAAGTGATCCACCTGCCTCAGCCTCCCAAAGTGCTGGGATTACAGCTGTGAGCCACTGTGCCTGGCCAACAAGGCTTCCTTTAATTCTTTTTGTTTAATGTTTACCAAAAGGGATGACACAGTTGAAAAGCGGCTTTTACACAACTCTTTCCTAGACCAGAAAAATCAGTATCAATAGGGATCTTGTTTGAAATGCAGATGCTTGGGCCGGGCACGGTGGCTCACACCTGTCATCCCAGCACTTTGGGAGGCCGAGGCGGGTGAATCACCTGCGGTCGGGAGTTTGAGACCAGCCTGGCCAACACGGTGAAACCCCATCTCTACTAAAAATACAAAAATTAGCCAGGCGTGGTGGCACACACGTGTAATCCCAGCTACTCAGGAAGCTGAGGCAGGAGAATTGCTTCAACTGGGACTCAAAAGGCAGAGGTTGCAGTGAGCCAAGATCCTGCCACTGCCCTCCAGCCTGGGCTACAAAGCAAGATTCTATCTCAAAGAAAGAAAAAAGAAAAGAAATGCAGATGCTCACATTCTCAGATCATCCTCCAGATCTGCTAAGCCCAAATTTTGGAGAGCAGGAGTTGGCGAGCAGACGGTCTTTGGGGAATTCTGATGCGTGCTAAAATGTGAGAACCACTTGAATTTAAAATACACCGCCTTTTTTTTTTTTTTTTGGTATGAAAGATGTGATTCTTGGCTTTCGCCTGATATAATTATTGCCAGTAATTAGTGTTAATTGCCAAGATTGATTTACTGGCTTGGAAAATTAGTGTTCTTGTAAAGGAATAAATCACAGCGTTGTAATGTATTCCAAAAATCCAAGAGAGTTTTTACACATGAGAGAGCACGTCTCCTCAACTTGGCTGTACCGAATCATCCCCGTGGTGAAATAAATTTCAGTGGAAAGCACTTTGGGACGCCGAGGTGGGTGGATCACCTGAGGTCAGGAGTTCGAGACCAGCCTGGTCAACATGGCAAAACCCCATCTCTACTAAAATTACAAAAATTAGCCAGGCATGGTGGCACATGCCTGTAATCTCAGCTACTTGGGAGGCTGAAGCAGGAGAATTGCTTGAACCAGGGAGGCGGAAGTTGCAGTGAACCAAGATCATGCTATTGCACTCCAGCCTGGGCGACAGAGCAAGACTCCATCGCAAAAAAAAAAAAAAAAAAAAAAAAGGCAGGCACAATGGTTCACACCTGTAATCCCAGCACTTTGGGAGGCCGAGGGGGGCAGATCACGAAGTCAGGAGATCAAGACAAACCTGGCCAACATGGTGAAACCCCGTCTCTACTAAAAATACAAAAATTAGCTGAGCATGGTTGTGCACACCTGTAGTCCCAGCCACTCAGGAGACTGAGGCAGGAGAATTACTTGAACCCGGGAGACGGAGCTTGCAGTGAGCTGAGATTGCACCACTGCACTCCAGCCTGGTGACAGAGCGAGGCTCCGTCTCAAAAAGAAAAAAAACTTCTCTTTGTTCACAGTGTTTTCTGAGTTCCTGGTGGGCGGCTTGTTATCAAGGATATTAAATGTAGGTGATAGTTATGAAGACTATGAAATGTAGATATCCTACAAAGAGTGTAATGGAGTTGTTTGTACTGTCAAAGGGAAAATTCAATTTAGACATGAAGGATTGTTATAATACTTACAAGTGTGTTGGATGCCACCCATTCTTGCTCATTAAAACAGTGATGATCATCAGGTTTAATGAGCAGTGGAAAAATAGCTCCAGTCAACTAGGTTATGAGCAGTTGATTGAGTTTCTGTAATTGCATTGGCAATTTCATTACGCATGGATGTCCTGCAACTGAAATATGTTGCAATACATAGGCAGTCAACATAAAAAAAAAAACAGAAAACCTCCGTCATCTTTGCTTCTGCACAAGTACCTGTGAAAGTGGATAAATAATCAATGCAAAAACTGCCTGTTGATCCGTATAAAAGGACACCGCCTACTGAGACTGGCTGTTGGGGCACCGAGATATGACACGTATGCATCCTACATTATCCATCACAATAACTTACAAAGGTTCCTTTTTTTTTTTTTTTTTTGAGACAGAGTCTTACTCTGTCGCCCAGGCTGGGGTGCAGTGGCACGATCTCGACCCATTGCAATCTTCACCTCCCAGGTTCACGCCTGCCACCACGCCCAGCTAATTTTTTGTATTCTTGATAGAGACAGGGTTTCACCTTGTTACGATCTCCTGACCTTGTGATCCACCCACCTCAGCCTCCCAAAGTGCTGGGATTACAGGCGTGAGCCACCGCGCCCGGTCTTATAAACACTCAAAGTATGTTCAGCCTTCACGATTTTTAATAACAAGAAGAGAGTAATGCTTTATATAATCAGCGAGAAATGGAGAACTCAAATACCCTTTTTTAAGATCCAGATTTAGCAGCAAGTGGTTGTTCTTCAGTTTGTTCTTCAACAAGAAAGCTCATTGAATGATTTTTGTTTTGTTTTGTTGTTTTGGACAGCGTCTCCCTGTCTCGCCCAGGCTGGAGTGCAGTGGCGCCATCTTGGCTGACTGCCGTGTCTGCCTCCCAGGCTCAAATGGTTTTCTCCCACCTCAGCCTTGCAACTAGCTGGGACCACAGGTGTGCTTTACCACACCCAGCTACTGTTTTGTAGTTTTTGTAGAGGTAAGGTCTTACTATACTGCCCAGGCTGGTCTCGAACTCCTGTACTCGAGGGACCTGCCTGCCTCAGTCTCCCTAAGTGCTCAGATTACGTGCGTGAGCCACCACACCCGGCCTAATACCAACGACTTTTGTCAGTCCTTAGGGTTTTGTTTACAAGCCTTAATGGGTGTGTTCTGTGTATCTGCTTTCATGATTTTCCATTTCTGGTGTGGATATTTCTTCATCCCTAACCCCCACCCCGGGACTCTCTCCTGAACCTACGTGCCCCTCTTGGATTGATTTCTTCACCTCCCGTAGAGAAATGTACTGACTTTCCCCCGCCCCCACACCGTATTTTTAAACAATCTTCGTTGTCTCTTCTCCACGCACGCTACTGCGTAAAACCGTAATTACAGAACCAACCCCTCCATTTACTCTGGAAAAATCTGCCTTTGGATGATGCATTGTCTGCTTTTTCAAGTAACCATGCCTCCGACCCATCAATCAGATCCCGGAGATCCAGAACCAAATGCTTGTAGGTGATATTTGAAAGACGCTCATGCCAGCAGGAAAGCCAGTCCTTGCCTCTCTGCACTTAATAACTCTCTGTTTCCTGGACCCTCCTCTTCCCCCCGGGGTGAGGAGATTGGAGAACTTTGCCTTAAAAAGGTGTCTGGACAGTAATTGGGGGTTTGCAGTTTATCTTGGATCAAAGAGGGGACTTGAGCTGTGTGCACTGCGCAATTTCCTTGTCTTAATTCTTCCAGTCTCTTAAATTTCTTTCTATTTATTTTTTATTATTTTTAAAATTTTTTTATTTTTTTGAGACAGAGTTTTCCTCTTGTCACCCAGGCTGGAGTGCAGTGGCACAATCTCAGTCAGCTCACTGCAACCTCCACTTCCCGGGTTCAAGTGATTCTCCTGCCTCAGCCTCCAGAGTAGCTGGGACTACAGGCACCCACCCCCACGCCCGGCTAATTTTTGTATTTTCAGTAGAGACGCGGTTTCACTATGTTGGTCATTCTGGTCTCTGTTTGAAATGCTTGTTCCCCGGTGCCATAAATAAATAGCACTTGAACATAAATTTAATTTCCTCAGCAAGGCCATTTTTATACTTTCTGCAGGAAGGGTACACTCGATAGCAGTTTGACCACGAGGGTACAGCGAACAAAGGAGACAGAGAGTACATTTATAACCGGACACGTCCACCCTACGCTGTGTCTGGTTTCCATGGGCTGGAACGGGCCCTCACATTCCGTATTTGTCCCGATCAGCCAGCAACTTAGAACTTGTTAAAAGAGGCAAAGGCAGAGGAGAACAAAGGAAGGAGGAAGTCACTTGTGGAATGGTGGGAAAAGTAAAGACAGACCCAAATAAGGAAGGAGGAACACGCTCTGACCTCATGCTTGCTTGGACCAGCATAAGCATGCCAGGGCAGATATTTAGGCTACGTTGTGGGAGCTCGGAACATAAAGTACATGGATTTCTTTATCACGGCTAGCGGGTACTTACGAACGTTAGCGCAGGTCTTGGAATACATTTTGCTTCTCAGAGAAGTTCCTACGTATTCCTAATTAGATGGGGAGGAAAGTCTTTGAAGAGGAACCTTCATTTTTTCCAGGCCCCATGTCAGATTCTGGCGTGCGGCTTTCTGCTCCCCATGGCTGCGTGATGAGACAGCGGCTGGAGGCAGAACTGGGTCCCTGGAGGGCATAAATGAGGGCGTCACTTCTCCTCATGCAAGCAATTCAAATATGCCTTTTGGACAACGGCAGGGGACATCTCAGAAAATCTCAGCTCAGGTTGCGATTCCCCCCGGGGCGAGCTTCCCGAGCCGTGTGATCCCCTCTGTCTCCGGTTACACGAAGGTGGGAGCATTGCTTGGTTGCTAAGAGCACAGTGTTGGGGCTCAGAAAACGATCCCCTAAATGTTTCAGAGGCATTGGAACCAGAGCAACTCTGCCATGTTGAATCGGGTCTGGGTAAGATGCGGCCGAGACCCGCTGGGCTGCCTTCTCTGGAGGTGGGTGAGGCAATTCCAGGTCACAGGATGACAGAGGACGTCAGTACAAGGCACAGGTCACAGAGACCCTGCTGATAAAGCAGGTTGCGGGAAAGCCGGCAAATTCCGCCAAAACCGAGATGGCGATGAGAGTGACCGCTGGGCATGCTCTCTGGTCATGATACGCTAATTCTAATGCATTAGCTGCTAGGAAACAGTGTGCAGATGCCACGACATGGTCTGAAAGTGGGGATGGACCTTCAGCTGCGGGAATTGGTGACCCCTTTCCTAGAAGACTCATGAGTAATCCACCCCTTGGTTAGCGGATCATCAAGAAATAACCGTAAAAATGGGCAACCAGCAGCTCTCGGGGCTGCTCTGGCTATGGAGTACACATTCTTTATTCCTCTACTCTCCTAATAAACTTGCTTTCACTTTACTCTGTGGACCCCCCCGGAGTTCTTTCCACAAGATCCAAGAACCCTTTCGAACTGCTGAAGGGATGGGGTGATGTGCCCACCTCCGCCTCCCAAGGTGCTGCTGGGATTATAGATGGGACCCACTGCACCCAGCCGGAATAGACTTTTTCACTCAATTTTTAATTTTTTTTTTTTTTTTTTTTGAGATGGAGTCTCACTCTGTTGCCCAGGCTAGAGTGCAGTGGCGCAATCTCGACTCACTGCAACCTCCACCTCCTGGGTTCCAGCGATTCTCCTGCCTCAGCCTCCCGAGTAGCTGCGGCTACAGGCATGCGCCACCACTCTTGGCTAATTTTTTGTATTTTTAGTAGAGACGCGGTTTCACCGTGTTTGTTAGGATGGTCTCGATCTCCTGACCTCATGATCCGCCCGCCTCGAGCTCCCAAAGCCCTGGGATTACAGATGTGAGCCATCATGCCCAGCCCAAGGTTTAATTTCTTAATATCAGTTTCAAGCAGTGGTTTTAGTAAAAGATATTCATAGGCCAGGTGTGGTGGCTCACGCCTGTGATCCCAGCACTTTGGGAGGTCAAGATGGGCGGTTCACTTGAAGTCGGGAGTTCGAGACTGGCCTGGCCAACACAGTGAAACCCCAGCTGTACTGGAAATACAAAAATTAGCCGGGCGTGGTGTCGGGCACCTGTATTCCCAGCTACTCGGGAGGCTGAGGCAGGAGAATCACTTGAACCCGGGAGGCGGAGGTTGCAGTGAGCCAAGATCGTGCCACCGCACTCCAGCGTGGGCTACAGAGCAAGACTCTTTCTCAAAAAAAAAAAAAAAAACCACACAAAAAGGGCCAGGCATGGTGGCTCACGCCTGTAATCCCAGCACTTTGGGAGGCTGAGGTGGGGGGATCACGAGGTCAGGAGATCGAGACCATCCCGGCTAACACGGTGAAACCCCGTCTCTACTAAAAATAAAAATAAAAACATTAGCCGGGCGTGGTGGCGGGCGCCTGCAGTCCCAGCAACTCAGGAGGCTGAGGCAGGAGAATGGCGTGAACCAGGGAGGTGGAGGTTGCAGTGAGCCAAGATTATGCCACTGCACTCCAGACTGGGCGACAGAACGAGACTCTGTCGCAACAAAAAAAACAAAAAAAAGAGATTTATGATTTTAAAGATTGAGTTACATGTTGTGAAGTTGCCCTCCCAAAAGGTATGTACAAGTGTATGTGCACGCCCTTCCTTTGGGTGTCTGGCCAATTCTCCCCGTGTTCTTCACAGTGGAAATGATGGTTTCTTGGAATGTTGCCAGTGTTACAGGAAAACAGATGGAGGGTCATTCCCTCTGAAGATCTGCTGAAAAATCAACTTGCAAAAGCAGATGAATGGGAGAAAAGGCATACGATGTTTACTCAGTGTATACGTACATGCTTTCATCTTCTTGGTTTTCTTTTATGTACTTGCCTTGGGAAAAGCATTCTCATTTTTCTTCTCCAGATCTTCTCCAGAGTCTCGCTCCGTCGCCCAGGCTGGAGTGCAGTGGCGTGATCTCAGCTCACTGCAAGCTCCGCCTCCTGGGTTCACGCCATTCTCTTGCCTCAGCCTCCTGAGTAGCTGGGACTACAGGCGCCCGCCACCACGCCCGGCTCACTTTTTGTATTTTTAGTAGAGATGGGGGTTCACCGTATCAGCCAGGATGGTCTCAAACTCATGACCTGGGGATCCGCCCACTTCAGCCTCTCAAAGTGCTAGGATGACAGGTGTGAGCCACCGCACCTGACCCTCAATATTGTATTCTTATTCAGGAACAGCCTTTGTTGGTAAGAGGTATTGGATTTTCACTGATGCGTTTTCTGAAACACATATGATGACAGATGTCTTTCTTTTAATCTTTGGAATGTGTTAAACATTCTTTTAGGCTTTTTGATCTTATTTATTTAACATAATTATCATGCTGATATTCAAAATATATCTGAGATGGCTTTGCGAACCCCGAAAACTTGAGACAGGTGTCAGTTAATTTAGAAAGTTTGTTTTGCCACATTTGAGGACGCGTGCCTGTGACACAGCCTTAGGAAATCCTGACGACGTGGGTGCAAGGTCGTTGGGGCACAGCTTTTGTGGTGGTTGTTGTTGTTGTTGTTTTTGAGACAGTGTCACTCTGTCGCCTAGGCTGGAGTGCAAATGGTGCAATCTCAGCTCACTGCAATCTGCGCCTCCCAGGTTCAAGCAATTCTCCTGCCTCAGCCTCCTGAGTAGCTGGGACTACAGGCACATGCTACGTTGCCTGGCTAATTTTTTAATTTTTTTTTTTAGTAGAGAGGGGGTTTTGCCATGTTGGCCAGCCTGGTCTCGAACTCCTGACCTTGTGATCTGCCCACCTTGGCCTCCCAAAGTGCTGGGATTACAGGCGTGAGCCACTGCGTCTGGCCACAGCTTGGTTTTATACGTTTTAGGGAGACATGAGACATCAATCAATATATGTAAGAACTACGTTGGGGTGGGTGCTGTGGCTCACACCTGTAAACCCAGCACTTTGGGAGGCTGAGGCGGGTGGATCACCTGAGGTCAGGAGATCGAGACCAACCTGGCCAACATGGTGAAACCCCATCTCCACTAAAAATACAAAAAGTTAACTGGACGCGGTGGCAGGCTCCGGTAATCCCAGCTACTCGAGAGGCTGAGGCAGGAGGATGGCTTGAACCCAGGAGGCGGAGGTTGCAGTGAGCCAAGATTGTGCCATTGCACTCCAGCCTGGGTAACAAGAGCAAACTCCATCTCAAATATAAAGAAGTAGAGTCCTTGACAGGTGGGGACAACTGGAAACAGGGAGGGGGCTTCCAGGTCACAGGTGAGACCCAGATGGTTGCGTTCGTTTGGATTTCTGATGAGCCTTCCCAAAGGAGGGGATCAGATATGCGTCTGTCTCAGTGAGCACAGGCATGACTTTGAATAGAATGAAAGGCAGGTTTGCCTTCAGCAGGTTCCAGCTGGACTTTTCCTTTGAGCTTCCTGATTTTGGAGGGCCAAGATATTTTCCTTTCACAGCTTCCATCAGGATACATATACCATGTAGTTAATTCAGAAAATTAGGCCGGGTGCGGTGGCTCACGCCTGTAATCCCAGCACTTGGGGAGACCAAGGCGGGCGGATCACGAGGTCGGGAGATCGAGACCATCCTGGCTAACACGGTGAAACCCCGTCTCTACTAAAAATACAGAAAATTAGCCAGGCGTGGTAGTGGGTGCCTGTAGTCCCAGCTACTCGGGAGGCTGAGGCAGGAGAATGACTTGAACTCGGGAGGCGGAGCTTGCAGTGAGCTGAGATTGTGCCACCGCACTCCAGCCTGGGCGACACAGCAAGTCTATGTCTCAAAAAATAATAATAAAAATAAAAAATAGAATATATATCTAAAAGAAGCAATGAACCTTCATCCACCTTGAAATATTGTTACAATAATTGTGTAGCAAATTGATCGCCTCTGGGCATCTTCGGAGCCCAGAGGAAAGGACATTATTGCTCAAATACTTCTCTTTGTCTTATTTAAAAGAACTATGAGGCCAATTCTAAGGCCAATGATGTATTCCTAACATTAAATTCTAAAAGGAGTCTATAATGGTTGTGTGCCTTCAAGGGACATTATGTAACAACACAAATAACATCTCTTTAAAAAGTGTTTCTGAGGCATCAAGAGAAAAAGTGGAACATATTTACAGGAGCGAAGCTGGAAACATCCAGTTTTCTCTGTGTCTGATGATTGAGGTTACCGGAGAGGGGAGAGGCACGTTTCTCACTTTACCACGGTTATCTGATCGATTTTTATCACTATGTCCTTGATACTAAAACATTTCTCTAAACTGCTTGAACCAAGGTGCAAAGAGTTTAATGCGTGCTTAGTACACTGCAGAGCTTGCAATAGATGTGAGGGAAATTCTTGATAGCTTGGTAAGTTTGCCAAATTGCTCTTATGGATGTCTTTTATGATTTGAGACTCAAGAAGACCACGTGTGGCCAGGCGCGGTGGCTCACGCTTGTCGTCCCAGCACTTTGGGAGGCCAAGGCGGGTGGATCACCCGAGGTCAGGAGTTCAAGACCAGCCTGGCCAACATGGTGAAACCCCATCTCTAGTAAAAATACAAAAAATTAGCTGGGTTTGGTGACGGGAGCCTGTCATCCCAGCTACTCTGGAGGCTGAGGCACGCGATTCGCTTGAACCCGGAAGGCGGAGGTTGTGCCACTGTACTCCAGCCTGGGTGACAGAATGAGAATCTGTGTCAAAAAAACAAAAAAAAAAACAAGACCGCATGGAAAGCCAGGTGCAGTGGCTCCTGCCTGTAATCCCAGCACTTTGGGAGGCTGAAGCAGGTGAATAACTTGAGGTCAGGAGTTTGAGACCAGCGTGGTCAATATGGTAAAACTCCAGTCTTTACTGAAAATCCAGAACATTAGCAGAGTGTGGTGGCAGGTGCCTGTAGTCCCAGCTACTGGAGAGGCTGAGGCAGGAGAAGCGCTTGAACCGGACAGGTGTAGGTTGCAGTGAGCCAAGATTGCACCACTGCACTCCAGCCTGGGCGACAGAGTGAGACTCTGTCTCAAAAAAATTAAATAAAAATAAAAAATTAGTAACGTAATTTAACGTGTCTGACCCCAATACAATTAAGGGATGAGTCTGTAATACGAAGGTGAACTAGAACAATCCACACGCATTGGAAAACTGGCCAAGAGATGGCATGATCACACGTGGGTCCAGGGGAGGTGGCTGCCTATAGATGTGACCACTGGCACAGATGCTGCGCGGATGAGGCATTTAGGCAGGAATATACCGTCAGCCTCTGACACCTTCTCCTGCTTGCCCCGCAGTGCCTGCTACTCAGCCCACGCAGCGTACGCCCAGAGCAAGCTGGCCCTCGTCCTGTTCACCTACCACCTCCAGCGGCTGCTGGCGGCTGAGGGAAGCCACGTGACCGCCAACGTGGTGGACCCTGGGGTGGTCCACACGGACCTCTACCAGCACGTGTTCTGGGGCACCCGTCTGGTAATGAAGCTTTTCAGCTGGTTGCTTTTCAAGGTAAGCCCCTTCTGCTTCTCTGATTCATGGCTACACGTGAAGATGCTGTGGGAAAGGGGGTCCCAATCCAGACCCCAAGGGAAGGTTCTTGGATCTCGTGCAAGAAAGAATTCAGGAGGAGTCTGCGGTGCACAGCGAAAGCAAGTTTATTGAGAAAGTAGAGGAATAAAGAATGGCTGCTCCGTAGACAGACCAGCCCTGAGGGTTGCTGGTGGCCCATTTTTATGGTTATTTCTTGATGATACGCTAAACAAGGGATGGATTATTCATGCCTCCCCTTTTTAGACCATACAGGGTAGCTTTCCGATGTTGCCGTGGCATTTGTAAGTGTCATGGTGCTGGTGGGAGTGTAGCAGTGAGGACAACCAGAGGTCACTCTCGTCTCCATTTTGCTTTTTGTGGGTTCTGGCCGACTTCTTTACTGCAACCTGTTGTATCAGCAAGGTCTTTCTGACCTGTACCTTGTACCGACCTCTTATCTCATCCTGCGACTTGGAATGCCTTAACCGTCTGGGAATGCAGCCCAGTAGGTCTCCGCCTCATTTCACCCAGCCCCCATTCAAGATGGAGTCACTGTGGTTCACACACCTCTGACACAGCCACTTCCAGGCCGCGTGTGCGGTGTTGGGGGCTCGCATTTGGTGATGTGTTTGTACATTCTCACCCCAAAGCCTTGGTTGCCTGCGAGCTCGGTGGGTGACGCTGTGTAGCTGTGTAGCGTAGGGAACGGAAAGGCCAAGGGAAAAACATCCCCCTTTGCATTTTGAAGGTTGGCTGAAAAATCAACGCCCAAAATACAGTTTCCCTTATTGAAAGATGAATAAAGGAAATGACAGGCAAGTATATTCTCATACATGGAGGAGAATGTCAGAGGAACTGCCCCGTTGCAGAAGGGGGTACACATGCTTTTGTCCTCTTCTCCTTAGGGGAAAGGGAGTGGGGGATTGGGGGGGAATTTAGGGAACAGCAAATGATTTTTAAGGGAAGTCAATGGGTTTGAGCATGTACAGTGGCCCAAAAACAGATCATGTGTTTTGTTGTTGTTGTTTGTTTGCTTGTTTTTTTTTTTGAGATGGAGTTTCGTGCTTTGTTGCCCAGACTGGAGTGCGGTGGCACGACCTCTGCCCAGTGCAGCCTCCGCCTCCCGGGTTCAAGCGATTCTCCTGCCTCAGCCTCCGGAGTAGCTGGGATTACAGGTGTGAACCCCCACAGCCGGCTAATTTTGTATTTTTAGTAGAGATGGGGTTTCGCCATGTTGGCCAGGCTGGTCTTGAACTCCTGACCTCATGATCCGCCCGCCTCGGCCTCCCAAAGTGCTGGGATGACAGGCCTGAGCCACCGCGCCCGGCCTCAGATAATGGTTTATGACGAGTCTGTCCAGGGACAGAGGCTGTTGAGCCCGCAGAACAGACAGTGGTTTATGAGAATTCTCTGCAGGGCTGTTGGCAGACGTCAGTCTTTCCTCCCGCGATGTGGGTTCAGAAGCTCAGGGAAGGGGCCAGTGGTCATTTTTCTTCTGTGGCGGGTCCGGACTTCAGGGAATTTCAGAGAACAGTTTCATCCTGTGCGTCGGGAGACACAGAGGACCCAGGACGGGGAGGTCAGACAGATCTTGAGGCGTCTTCAGTTCCGCAGGATAAAGCCCCGTACTTTGGGGTATTGGTTTTTAAGATCCAGCCACTGAATGGTCCCACGTTTCTGCAATGATCTGTGTTGTTGTGATGCGTTATCTTCTTAAGCACTGCAGGATTTCATGCCCCAGCCATTCCCTTGAGTTTTTTTCTCTGTCTGTTTGTTTGAGATGGAATCTCTCTGTCGCCCAGGCTGGAGTGCCGTGGTATGATCTCGGCTCACAGCAACCTCCGCCTCCTGGGTTCAAGCAATTCTCCTACCTCAGCCTCCTGAGTAGCTGGGACTACAGGTGTGCACCACCACGCCTGGCTAGTTTTTGTATTTTTAGTAAAGACAGGGTTTCACCATGTTGGCCAGGCAGGTCTCGAACTCCTGACCTGCCTCAAGTAATCTGCCCGCCTTGGTCTCCCGAAGTGCTGGGATGACAGAAGTGAGCGACCGTGCCAGTCCCCCTTGAGGTCTTTTGCAGTGATATGTGTCTGGGAGCTATAGATTTACTTTCTTTCCTGTCTATCTCAAGTTGGGATTCTAAAGTTTTAATGATTTGTTTACAAAACAAAGAAAGAACCTCGAGAAGCTTTTCTGTTTTTCCTATTACCTTGCAGAATCGTCTAATTAGCATTTTTTAAAAGCACCTGCTTTTGAAACACTGCCACGATTCGCCTTCAAAACCGCGTGGGTTGAGGAATTTTCAGAAGAGCGATTCTAACTCAGCTTTCAAAATTCCTGGGGCGTCTATTGCTTCGTTGAAGTTTTCCACCTCTTTCTGAGTCAGTTTAGACAGCTTTTCCCTTAGATAATTGTCTGTTTCGTCAAGTTTTGGAATTAATGCTTGGTTACAAATTTCCTTTTCTCCCTCTTGGACTCCTGGCATTGCTCTTCGTTTCATCTGAAAGTCTCTCATGAAATGAGCTGCGCTCCTCCATCGCACACGTTTTCGGGGGATTAATTCCTTCCCTTATTTTGCAGTTTGCTTTCTTATCAATTCTTCTTCGAATCTCTAATTCCTCAAGCAATGGAATTTCTTTTTTTCTTTTTCCTTTTTTTTGTTTTTTGAGCCAGAGTCTCGCTGTGTCACCCAGGCTGGCGTGCAGTGGCGTGATCTCGGCTCACTGCAACCTCCGCCTCCCGGGTTCAAGTGATTCTCCTGCCTCAGCCTCCCCAGTAGCTGGGATTACAGGTGCCCGCCACCATGCCTGGCTAAGTGTTGTATTTTTAGTAGGGATGGGGTTGCACCATGTTGCCCAGGCTGGTCTCGAACTCCTGACCTCAGGTGATCCACCCGCCTCGGCCTCCCTACGTGCTGGGATGACAGTCGTGAGCCACTGCGCCCAACTGTACTGCCCTTATTTTGCAGTTTGCTTTCTTATCCATTGTTCTTTGCATCTCTAGTTCCTCAAGCAAAGGAATTTCAAAATATTAGTTACTGTATTAAGCACTAAGTTTTTGCTAGCGAGACACCACAATTTGGATACATTCCATGCTTATAAAACCCCCATGAATCCCTCAGAGTGACTTTGGTATCCAAGGAGAACATTTGCTGTTTTTCTCTTTTTAAATTTTTTTTTTTTTTTTTTTTTTTGAGACGGAGTCTGCCTCTGTGGCCCAGGCTGGAGTGCAGTGGCACGATCTTGGCTCACTGCAAGCTCTGCCTCCCGGGTTCACGCCATTCTCCTGCCTCAGCTTCCCGAGTACCTGGGACCACAGGTGCCCACCACCATGCCTGGCTAATTTTGTGTGTGTGTGTGTGTGTATTTTTAGTAGAGACAGGGTTTCACCGTGTTAGCCAGGATGGTCTCGATCTGATGACCTCGTGATCCGCCCTCCTCGGCCTCCCAGAGTGCTGGGATTACAGGCATGCGCCACCGCGCCCGGCCTCTTTTAAATTTTTTAGTGACCAGGTCTTGCTCTGTTACCCTGGCTGCAGTGCATTTTTTTTTTTTTTGTAGAGACGGAATGTTGCTATTCACCCAGGGTGGTCTTGTGCACTGGGATTATGATACAATGCCTGGCGGCAGCCTTGAAATCCTGGCCTCAGGTGATTCTCCCACCTCTGCCTCCCAGAGTGCTGGGATGACAGGATGAGCCACCGTGGCTGGCCTTTTTTTTTTCCGTAAATATTTAACAAGCAAAGTGGAACTTTAGCCACATGAATCATTCTTTAATCCTTTGATCATCATCTGCACATTTCGATTAAAAATAACCACGGGGCGTTGCTTGAGTCACACTCTGCCTTTGTATAAGAGACAACATTATGGAAACTTTAAAATTCTAGAGTAGAAGAAATATGCATTAGCCTGACAATGAAATTAAAATAATCTAAGAATTTTGAAGAAAAGGCTATCCAGCAGCAGTAGCTTGATGCTGCCTTTATAATGCTAATTCTGTATTGCTGTATATGTATTATTTACTAGTGCGTATGCATGCACGCATTGTATATTTAGACTTGGAAGATCAGCTGGGTGCCGTGTCTCATGCCTGTAATCCCAGCACTTTGGGAGGTCAAGCTGGGCAGATTACTTGAGGTCAAAAGTTCAAGACCAGCCTGGCAAACATAGTGAAACACCATCTCTATTAAAAAATACAAAAAAATGAGCCAAGCGTCGTGGTGCGTGCCTGTCATCCAAGCTACTTGGGAGGCTGAGGCAGGAGAATTGCTTGAACCCAGGAGGCGGAGGTTGCAGTGAGCTGAGATTGCACCACTGCACTCCAGCCTGAAACTCCATCTCAAAAAAAAAAAAAAAAAAAAAAACCAAGAAAGACAAACGTTGCAGGACCTGCCCAGTGGTCCCTGGAGAGAATCTGTGTGACGTACATATCTCTGTGATGTTTCATATCATCTGAGGGCATAGTTGTGTGTCACTCTGAAGCCGCTGTCCTCTGTGTCATCAGAACACATGGACTCGATTCCAGTTTCACAGCCACTCACCTGGGCGACCAGTTACTACCTGGAGAAAAACCAGGAGGTTGGTTGGTTGGTTTTTGAGACGGGATCTCACCTTGTCCCCCAGGCTGGAGTGCAGTGGCACAATGACAGCTCATGGCAGCCTCGACCTGCTGGACTCAAACAATCATGCCACCTCCACCTCCTGAGTAGCTGGGACTACAGGAATGCACCACCACACCTGGCTAATTTTTTAAACATTTTTCGGTAGAGCCAGGGTCTTGCTACGTTGCTCAGCCTGGTCTCCAGTTCCTGGCCCCCAGCGATCCTTCTGCTGTGGCCTCCCCAAGCACTGGGATTATGGTTTGTGCGTTTATAAAGACGAGGGGTTTGATTTGTCCGGTATACAGATGCACCAGGCCATTCCTCATGCTGAGACATGCGGATGGTCTCAGCCTCGGTAGGAGAGTAGCTTATTAATCTTTCAGAGGGCACGTGTGCTCTTCAGACCTCTAGGAAGCTCCTCACAGCTTCATCAGTGAAACTCAGTAACCCCCTACAATGTAGGCCCCTCCGAGGGAGTCAGTGAACGTGACCGTTACCTCTCTTCCCACCCTCATTGTCTTAAGATCAATGGGTGTTACAAAAAAGAGCTATCGGCCACCGGGTTCCTGTGGTGACTCATGCCTGTAGTCCCAACACTTGGGGAGGCCAAAGCAGGTGGATCGCCTGAGGGCAGGAGTTTGAGACCAGCCTAACCAACATGGAGAAACCCCGTCTCTACTAGAAATACAAAAATTAGCCAGGTGCAGTGGCAGACACCTGTAATCCCAGCTGCTTGGGAGGCTGAGACAGGAGAATCGCTTGAACCCAGGGGCGGAGATTGTGGTGAGCCGAGATCATGCCACTGCACTCCAGCCTGGGCAACAAGAGCGAAACTCCACCTCAAAAAAAAAAAAAAAAAAAAAAGCTATTGTAAATGCTGAGTGTGTCAGCTCCACCGTACAGGACATCCTGACCACTTTGAAATCGTGTGATCAGGCCTGCCATCAAAATGCGTCTTGGGGTTGATTGGAACTTGGATTGACGTGCCAAGAGGGTGACGGGTTAGTGAATCAAGTCAAGGATGCAGGTACTGGGAATTGTTTTTTATTTTTTTATTTTTTAAGATGGAGCTTTGCTCTGTTGCCCAGGCTGGAGTGCAGCGGTGCGATCTTGGCTCACTGCAACCTCCGCCTGCTGGGTTCAAGCAATTCTGCCTCAGCCTTCTGAGTAGCTGGGACCTCAGGTGCGTCCCACCATGCCTGGCTAATTTTTATATTTTTAGTAGAGACAGGGTTTCAGTAGGTTTCAATGTGACCTCGAACTCACAGTCTCAAGTGAGCCACCTGCCTCAGCCTGCCAAAGTGCTGAGATTACAGGCATGAGACATCATACCCAGCCCCCCAATTTCTTTTTTTTTTTAAATAAACAAATCTAACCACCCTAGCTGGACCTTCTGTTTCACCTGGGGACTGTCCCTGACTACAGTCTCCACTGCGGCAAATCCCCATATAGTAATCACTCATACAATTCACTTCCAGTCCCCTGTGCTCCACTGAAAATGCCCCAGGTGGCCGGGCGTGGTGGCTCACGCCTGTAATCCCAGTGCTTTGGGAGGCCGAGGCGGGTGGATCACCTGAGATCAGAAGTTCAAGACCAGCCTGGCCAACATGGTGAAACCCCATCTCTACTAAAAATACAAAAATTAGCCGGGTGTGGTGGCGGGCGTCTGTCATCCCAGCTACTCAGGAGGCTGAGGCAGGAGAATCACTTGAACCCGGGAGCAGGAGGTTGCAGTGAGCCGAGATTGTACCACTGCGCTCCAGCCTGGGTGACAAGAGCGAAACTCCACCTCAGAAAAAAAAAGAAAAAAAAGAGAGGAAAAAAAGAAATTGCTCCAGGTGGAACCACCAGGGACTTCACCCCTTCCCTCCAACGTGCAAGCCTCGGCCCTGGTTGTTTCCTCCTCCACGCGTGCCCTTCCCCCAGGTATCCAGTCCCTCTCCTTCACTTCATTCAGGCCTGTGCCGAAGACAGGGCTTCGCCTGGGTGCTTGCTTTTCCCTTCACAAGGCTTTGTTTATCTTAATGGCTCCTCTCACCAACTGGCTTATGTATTTATTGATTCCCTTATTTATTGTAAACTGAAGGAGTACAGGTACAGGTTTCTTTCTTTTTTTGAGATGCTCTGTTGCCTAGGCTGGAGTGCAGTGGCACGGTTTTGGCTCACTGCAACCCCTGCCTCCCGGGTTCAAGCGATTCTACTGCCTCAGCCCCCCGAGTAGCTGGGATTACAGGCATGTCCCACTATGCCCAGCTAATTTTCATATTTTTAATAGAGATGGGATTTCACCATGTTGGCCAGGATGGTCTTGATCTCTTGACGTCGTGATCCACCTGCCTTGGCCTCCCAAAGTGCTGGGATGACAGGCATGAGCCACTGTGCCCTGCCTGGCCTGGCTTATGTATTTATTGATTTGCTTATTTATTATAAATTCAAGGAATACAGGTGCAGATTTCTTGCATGGAGACATTGCACAGCGGAAGTCCGGGTTTCTGGTGAACCCATCACCCCAGCAGTGAATACTATACCCGCAGGTGATTTTTTTCATGCTCCACCTCCTGCCAACCTCCCGCCTTTCAAGGTCCTCATTGTCAGTCCATTCTCTGTGTCCGTGTAGACCCCACTGGTGAAGTCTCACTTGAAAGTCAGACAAGTGAGAACATGGCAGGATGGGCATTTGGCTTTCGGTGTCTGAGTAGTTGGTTAGGACAACGGCCTGCTTCTCACACGGAAGCTCTGTTTCCACTAAAATACAGCTTCCAGTTTCCCTGCTGTTCCTCACTCCGAGCAGCACCATTCTGCTTTCTGTCCTGATGAGTCTGACTACTGAAGGGACCTTAGAAAGTGGAAACAGGCCGAGTGTGGTGGCTCACGCCTGTCATCCCAGCACTTTGGGAGACGGAGGCAGGTGTATCACCTGAGGTCACGAGTGCAAGACCAGCCTGACCAATATGGTAGAACCCCGTCTCTACTAAAAAATACAAAAATGAGCTCAGCGTGATGGCATACGCCTGCAGTCCTAGCTACTCGAGAGGCTGAGGCAGGAGAATGGCTTGAACCCAGGAGGTGAAGGCTGCAGTGAGCCGAGATTGTACCACTGCACTCCAGCCTGGGCGACAGAGCGAGACTCTGTCTCAAAAAATAAAAATAAAAAGTAAAATAATAAAATGAAAAGTGGAAACACGCAGTATTTGTCCATGTCACTGTAAAAGACATGATTTCCTTCTTTGATATGACTGCATCATATTCCACGGTGTAAATATACTATACTATACTGTTTTTTATCTTAGCCCGTCCTCTGCTGACACACACTTAGGGGGATTGCATATCTTTGCTGTTCTCAATACTGCTGCAGAAAACCTACAACAGCTGTGTGTGTGGATCAGGGCTCTGTGCCTGGATCAGGGCTGTGTGCGTGGATCAGGGCTCTGTGCCTGGATCAGGGCTGTGTGCGTGGATCAGGGCTCTGTGCCTGGATCAGGACTGTGTGCGTGGATCAGGGCTCTGTGCCTGGATCAGGACTGTGTGCGTGGATCAGGGCTCTGTGCCTGGATCAGGGCTGTGTGCGTAGATCAGGGCTCTGTGCCTGGATCAGGGCTGTGTGCGTGGATCAGGGCTCTGTGCCTGGATCAGGGCTGTGTGCGTGGATCAGGGCTCTGTGCCTGGATCAGGGCTGTGTGCGTGGATCAGGGCTCTGTGCCTGGATCAGGGCTGTGTGCGTGGATCAGGGCTCTGTGCCTGGATCAGGGCTGTGTGCGTGGATCAGGGCTCTGTGCCTGGATCAGGACTGTGTGCGTGGATCAGGGCTCTGTGCCTGGATCAGGACTATATACGTGGATCAGGGCTCTGTGCCTGGATCAGGACTATGTGCGTGGATCAGGGCTCTGTGCCTGGATCAGGACTATGTGCGTGGATCAGGGCTCTGTGCCTGGATCAGGACTATGTGCGTGGATCAGGGCTCTGTGCCTGGATCAGGACTATGTGCGTGGATCAGGGCTCTGTGCCTGGATCAGGACTATGTGCGTGGATCAGGGCTCTGTGCCTGGATCAGGACTATGTGCGTGGATCAGGGCTCTGTGCCTGGATCAGGACTATGTGCGTGGATCAGGGCTCTGTGCCTGGATCAGGACTGTGTGGGTGGATCAGGGCTCTGTGCCTGGATCAGGACTGTGTGGGTGGATCAGGGCTCTGTGCCTGGATCAGGACTGTGTGCGTGGATCAGGGCTCTGTGCCTGGATCAGGACTATGTGTGTGGACCAGGGCTCTGTGCCTGGAAGGCAGGGAGGGAGGTGCTGAATGCATGTGTGTGGGTCTGGCTGTGTGCATGGATGAAGGTAGGGAGGCGGATGCTGACTGCATGTGTATGGAGCCAGCTGTGTGCATGGATCAGGGCTGTGTGCATGGATCAGAGCTGTGTGCGTGGACCGGGGCTGTGTGTGTGGACCAGGGCTCTGTGCCTAGAAGGCAGGGAGGGAGGTGCTGAATGCATTTGTGTGGGTGTAGCTGTATTCATGGATCAGGGCTGTGTGCGTGGATCAGGGCTATGTTCATGGATCAGGGCTGTGTGTGTGGATCCCGGCTGTGTGCATGAATGAAGGCAGGGAGGGAGATATTGAATGCATGTGCATGGATTAGGGCTGTGTGCATGGATCATGGTTGTGTGCATGAATCAGGGCTGTGTGTATGGACTAGGGCTCTGTGCCTGGAAGGCAGGGAGGCATTTCTGTGGGTCTAGCTGTGTTCATGGATCAGGGCTGTGTGTGCATGGATCAGGGCTGTGTGCATGGATCTGGGCTGTGTGCATGGATGAAGGCAGGGAGGGAAATATTGAATACATGTGCTTGGAGCCAGCTGTGTGCATGGATCAGGGCTGTGTGCATGGATCATGGTTGTGTGCATGGGTGAAGGCAGGGAGGGAGGTGCTGAATGAATGTGCGTGGGGCTAGCTGTGTGTATGGGTGAAGGCAGGGAGAGAGGTGCTATGTTCATGGATCAGGGCTGTGTGCATGGATCAAGGCTGTGTGCATGGATGAAGGTAGGGAGGCAGATGCTGAATGCATGTGTATGGAGCCAGCTGTGTGCATGGATCAGGGCTGTGTGCATGGGTGAAGGTAGGGACAGAGATGCTGACTGCATGTATGTGGGCCTAGCTGTGTGCATGGATCAGGGCTGTGTGCATGGATCAAGGCTGTGTGCATGGATGAAGGTAGGGCGGCAGATGCTGAATGCATGTGTATGGAGCCAGCTGTGTGCATGGGTGAAGGCAGGAAGGGAGATATTGAATGCACGTGCATGGATCCAGCTGTGTGCATGGATCAGGGCTGTGTGCATGGATCAGGGCTGTGTGCATGGGTGAAGGCAGGGACGGAGATGCTGAATGCACGTGCATGGAGCCAGCTGTGTGCATGGATCA